>NC_133370.1:754662-774662 GCF_049309525.1 Garra rufa
TACTTCAACATCATAAACTTGTATTTACATTTATATGTTTTTTTATATATATTTACATTACATTTTTATATTTAATCTAATATTTTTTATTTTATTTGTATATATATATATAATATATATATATATATATATATATATATATGTATATATGTATATATATATACATGTATATATGTATATATGTGTATATATATATATATATATATATATATATATATATATATATATATACATACATATATATATATATATATATATATACATATATATGTGTGTGTATGTGTGTGTGTGTGTGTGTGTGTGTGTGTGTGTGTGTGTGTGTGTGTGTGTGTGTGTAGATATATATATATTTTTTTTCAATTGTAGTTGAGTTGAAGTTTTAGTAATTTTTTAATAATTCAACTTAAAATGATTTTATTTCAGGTTTAGTAGTTTTAGTAATTTTAGTACTTAAACATAAACTTGTTTTATTTGAGTTGATGCCAGGGGAGCATTACAATTTTTATATTTACATTTACAAATTTTAGATATATATTTAATCTAATATTTATATTTCATTTTATTAAATTCTATTCATTTATATTTTCAGTTCATATTTCAGTTGCAATTTTTAGAACTTAATAATTGATGATTTTATTTCAGTTTTAGTTTATAGTAATATTAGCACTTCAACATAAACTTATTTTATTTGAGTTGATGCTAGGGCAACATTACATTTTTTTTTTATATTTATATGTGTTTTATTTTATATTTAATATTTTATATTTAATTATTTTATATTTAATCTAATATTTAATATTTTATATTCTCATTTTATTAAATTATATTCATATACATTTTCAGTTTTTATTTTAATTGTAGTTGATTTAAGTTTTAGTAATTTTGTGCTTTAGATTTTTTTCTATTTGTCTTTTATTTAAATAATTTTAATAATTCTACTTACAATAATTTTATTTCAGTTAGTGCCAGGGCAGTGTATTTATTTATTTTTATTTTTTTATTACATTCCAGTTTTATATTTAACAAATATTTATATTTTAATTTATTTATTAAAAGATTTTTATATATTTTTAATTTTAGCTCAAGTTTTAGTATTTTTGTCATGTGCTTTTGTCATTTTTTCTTTCCTATTTCTATCTTTATTTTCATTTCCCTTTTAGTTTGTCATTTTAGCACTTCAGTTTAATTTAATTTTATTTTAGTTAGTGCCAAATCAACCTTTAATTGTTGTTTAAGTTTATTATTAATCCAATATTTATATCTTATTCTACTTCTAGCTTTATTTAGCTGAAATTATGTTTAACCGTTTTAGTTTACAGCACAGTCAGTATCTTGATTACAGAAACTCTTAGAAACCAAGTTTTTCTTTTTAATAAATCAGTAAAAAAGAATTGCTCTAACAATTTAATCCACTCACTGAATCATTTTTGCAATTCTTTTTAAAAGATGCAGAAATTAATTTTGTTGCAATAGATGTGCTTTAAAAAAACACAAATTTGAATATGTTATCCTAAATATGATTGTGTTTTTAAGTTTTTAAGTAGTTAAGATAGTTAAAAGATATTGGTGGATTTGGAGCTCCAGTGGACTGAGAATGAATCAGAACTGCAGTCAGACACAGATGTGTTGTGTTGCTGGTGATTCCCATCGGTGTTTGTTTGTGAGAAACACACATGCAGTGGTTTGTGTCATATAGAGCTGCAGTACTGATTTCTGATGGCAGTGAGTGTGTCAGTCATCAGTGTGCTGCTGTCAGTCATTAGGATCTTCAGAGTTCCTTCTCCTCTCGAGTTTGGACTCATTCTGACAGCATGCGCTGTGACTGATGCGTCTGTGCCGCTGTATGGATGTTTGTGCGCATGCGGCTGCATCAGTGAGCTGGACGGGACTGAGGTTCATGTCACACACCTGTCATCCACATCCTGCAGGAAAACATCAGCACACGCACAGAATGACAGCAGCAGAGCCAAACCACCACCGACCAACCATATTACACCACAGACCCACTGAATATACAGAGAGAGAGCTCATATGATTCATGATTCACTTGTTGAATCACTTTAAATGATTCATTCAGGAATTGAGCTAATTCAGTCACAGATTTTTTTAAGCTAAAAAAAAAAAGTTAATGTTTCATAATAAGCGCATTCATGTTCACAAATCTCGATTCTCTAATGTCAGTTAATGGTCACATGGCATGCACATATTTATAAATCAAACATTGTTTGTTTTGTTCAACTTTTCAGTAACGTCAATTAATCATTATATTATTTTAATTATTTTTTATTTTTTTATTTTATTGTATTTTATTTTAGATTTTATATTATATTTTGCAATCAATTAAACAATTTGAAATGTTTCAATTAGTTTTTAAATGTCTTTATTTATTTATTTATTTATAATTTTAGTTAGTTTAAATAGTAATTTTGTTGTTTGTTTTGTTCAACTTTATCCAGGCATGCCAATTATTATTATTATTTTTTTAATTATTTAAAAATATTTACTATTTTATTATGTACTTTATTTTATTGTTTATTTTAGATTTTATATTATATTTTGCAATTAATTAAACAATTTGAAATGTTTGAATTAGTTTTTATATTTATTTATTTTTTTATTATAATTTTTTGTTAGTTTAAATAGTAATTTTGTTTGTTTTGTTCAACTTTATCCAGGCATGCCAGTTAATTAATATTTTATTTAAAAATATTTATTATTTTATTATGTATTTTATTTTATTGTTTATTTTGGATTTTGTATTATATTTTGCAATCAATTAAACAATTTGAAATGTTTAAATTAGTTTTTAAATTTCTTTATTTATTTTTTATTTATAATTTTAGTTAGTTTAAATAGTAATTTTGTTGTTTGTTTTGTTCAACTTTATCCAGGCATGCCAATTATTATTATTATTATTATTATTATTTTTTAATTATATTATTTAAAAATATTTACTATTTTATTATGTATTTTATTTTATTGTTTATTTTAGATTTTATATTATATTTTGCAATTAATTAAACAATTTGAAATGTATAAATTAGTTTTTATATTTATTTATTTTTTTTTATTATAATTTTTTGTTAGTTTAAATAGTAATTTTGTTGTTAGTTTTGTTCAACTTTATCCAACTTTATTTTTATATATTTTATTTGATTGTTTATTTTAGATTTTGTATTATATTTAGCAATCAATTTAAAAATGAGAAATGTTTAAATTAGTTTTTATATTTATCTATTTAAATTTATTTATTTTATTCTAATTTTAGTTATAGTATTTTTTTTGTGCAACTTTATTCAGCCACATCAAATATTTATTATTTTATTAAAATATATATTATTATTTTTATATATTTTATTTGATTGTTTATTTTAGATTTTGTATTATATTTTGCAATCAATTAAAAAATGAGAAATGTTTAAATTAGTTTTTATATTTATTTATGTATTTAAATGTATTTATTTATTTTATTTTAATTTTAGTTATAGTAATTTTGTTGTTCAACTTTATTCAGGCACATCAAATATTTATTATTTTATTAAAATATATATTATTATTTTTATATATTTTATTTGATTGTTTATTTTAGATTTTAGATTATATTTTGCAATCAATTAAAAAATGAGAAATGTTTAAATTAGTTTTTAATTAGTTTTAGTTAGTTTTAGTAATTAGTTTTTTTATATATGTATTTATAGTTCTTATAATTTTTTATCTTTTATCTTTTAGTTTTACTTATTTATTTTGCTACCTCAAAATGTGCATTAACCAAATAAAAATAAAAAGTCTTTCCTGGGCAACAAGCTATATATATACAGATTTCAGTTAATGCTTATTTTAAGTGAGGTTTTGTTTATGGTTTGAAGTTTTAGTTTAGTTAGTGCCACAGACTATTAGTTAATGTTAATGTTACCAGCTGTTAATTAACGGTATGAGTTAATAGGTTCATGTTGAGGTTAAATCTGTAACTCCTTGAAATCTCCAGTCTGGTCCTAGATTTGCTGTATTACAGTGTGGGATTGTTTGACATGGTATTTTCTCTGGTATAATTGTAGTTTAGTGTTGTGTCGTGTGTCTTTAGTCTCTGTTGGCTTTCGCTCATGTGCTGATCCCAGACCAGCGGCGCAGCATGCGTCCCACAATTCCCCACTGTTCCTGGTGTCCGAGCGGCTCTAATGAAGACACGTGTGGCGGAATGCTCGCACTAATCGCCTACAACAGCCGCGCTCGTGTTTGAGAACACAATTCCCAGCATGCCGTGCAGTTTCATCTGCGGTGTGCGTCACACTTTGAAGGATCTTTCCTCTGCTGGGCGCAATCAATTAGGACAGTGTGTGTGTGTGTGTGTGTGTGTGTGTGTGTGTGTGTGTGTGTGTGTGTGTGTGTGTGTGTGTTATAGGCTGAAATGTGTGTCTGTGTAATGTGTGTGAGTGTGCATATCTGATTGTGTGTGTTTGTGCACGTATGTGTGTGTGTCTGTTTGTGCGTGTGTGTGTGTGTGTGTGTGTGTGTGTGTGTTTGTGCATATGTGAGTGTGTGAGTTTCTGCTTATGTAAGTGTGTGTTTGCGTGCATGTATGTGTGAGTGTTTGTGTATAAGTGTTTGTGCATATATGAGCATATTTGCATTTACTATAAGTTTGATTGCAACATATAATCATTAATGTTAATAGTTTTCATCGTCTGTTTATTATCATTTACTGATTTTACCATACATCTATGCCATATGTACATCAACTTGACATAGTCACCACTAGTAAGCTACTAAATATATTGTAGAAACACAAATTTTCATCATTCATTTGCATCATGAAAAGCGCTATTTGAATAAACTTGAATTGAGTGTGTGTTTGTGCATATGTGAGGGTGTTTGCATATGTGAGTGTTTGTGCATATATTTGTTTTTTGTGCATATGTAAGTGTGTGTTTGTGCATATGTGAGTGTGTTTGTGCAAATGTGAGTGTTTGTGCATATGTAAGTGTGTGTTTGTGCATATGTGAGTGTTTGTGCATATGTGAGTGTGTTTGTGCAAATGTGAGTGTTTGTGCATATGTGAGTGTGTGTTTGTGCATATGTGAGTGTGTTTGTGCAAATGTGAGTGTGTGTTTGTGCATATGTAAGTGTGTGTTTGTGCATATGTAAGTGTGTGTTTGTGCATATGTAAGTGTGTGTTTGTGCATATGTGAGTGTGTTTGTGCATATGTAAGTGTGTGTTTGTGCATATGTGAGTGTTTGTGCATATGTGAGTGTGTGTTTGTGCATATGTGAGTGTGTTTGTGCATATGTGAGTGTTTGTGCATATGTGAGTGTGTTTGTGCAAATGTGAGTGTTTGTGCAAATGTGAGTGTTTGTGCATATGTGAGTGTGTTTGTGCAAATGTGAGTGTTTGTGCATATGTGAGTGTGTGTTTGTGCATATGTGAGTGTGTTTGTGCAAATGTGAGTGTGTGTTTGTGCATATGTAAGTGTGTGTTTGTGCATATGTAAGTGTGTGTTTGTGCATATGTGAGTGTGTGTTTGTGCATATGTAAGTGTGTGTTTGTGCATATGTAAGTGTGTGTTTGTGCATATGTAAGTGTGTGTTTGTGCATATGTGAGTGTTTGTGCATATGTGAGTGTGTTTGTGCAAATGTGAGTGTTTGTGCATATGTGAGTGTGTGTTTGTGCATATGTGAGTGTGTTTGTGCAAATGTGAGTGTGTGTTTGTGCATATGTAAGTGTGTGTTTGTGCATATGTAAGTGTGTGTTTGTGCATATGTAAGTGTGTGTTTGTGCATATGTGAGTGTGTTTGTGCATATGTAAGTGTGTGTTTGTGCATATGTGAGTGTGTTTGTGCATATGTGAGTGTTTGTGCATATGTGAGTGTGTTTGTGCAAATGTGAGTGTTTGTGCATATGTAAGTGTGTGTTTGTGCATATGTGAGTGTGTTTGTGCAAATGTGAGTGTTTGTGCATATGTAAGTGTGTGTTTGTGCATATGTGAGTGTGTTTGTGCAAATGTGAGTGTTTGTGCATATGTAAGTGTGTGTTTGTGCATATGTGAGTGTGTTTGTGCAAATGTGAGTGTTTGTGCATATGTAAGTGTGTGTTTGTGCATATGTGAGTGTGTTTGTGCAAATGTGAGTGTTTGTGCATATGTGAGTGTGTTTGTGCAAATGTGAGTGTTTGTGCATGTGTAAGTGTGTGTTTGTGCATATGTGAGGGTGTTTGCATATGTGAGTGTTTGTGCATATATTTGTTTTTTGTGCATATGTAAGTGTGTGTTTGTGCATATGTGAGGGTGTTTGTGCAAATGTGAGTGTTTGTGCATATGTAAGTGTGTGTTTGTGCATATGTGAGTGTTTGTGCATATATTTGTTTTTTGTGCATATGTAAGTGTGTGTTTGTGCATATGTGAGGGTGTTTGTGCAAATGTGAGTGTTTGTGCATATGTAAGTGTGTGTTTGTGCATATGTAAGTGTGTGTTTGTGCATATGTGAGGGTGTTTGCATATGTGAGTGTTTGTGCATATATTTGTTTTTTGTGCATATGTAAGTGTGTGTTTGTGCATATGTGAGTGTGTTTGTGCAAATGTGAGTGTTTGTGCATATGTAAGTGTGTGTTTGTGCATATGTGAGGGTGTTTGCATATGTGAGTGTTTGTGCATATGTAAGTGTGTGTTTGTGCATATGTGAGGGTGTTTGTGCAAATGTGAGTGTTTGTGCATATGTAAGTGTGTGTTTGTGCATATGTGAGTGTGTTTGTGCATATTGTAAATGTGTATTTGTGCCTATGTGAGGGTGTTTGTGCAAATGTGAGTGTTTGTGCATATGTAAGTGTGTGTTTGTGCATATGTGAAGGTGTTTGCATATGTGAGTGTTTGTGCTTATATTTGTTTTTGTGCATATGTAAGTGTGTGTTTGTGCATATGTGAGTGTTTGTGCTTATATTTGTTTTTGTGCATATGTAAGTGTGTGTTTGTGCATATGTGAGGGTGTTTGTGCAAATGTGAGTGTTTGTGCATATGTAAGTGTGTGTTTGTGCATATGTGAGTGTGTTTGTGCATATGTGAGGGTGTTTGTGCAAATGTGAGTGTTTGTGCATATGTAAGTGTGTGTTTGTGCATATGTGAGGGTGTTTGTGCAAATGTGAGTGTTTGTGCATATGTAAGTGTGTGTTTGTGCATATGTGAGGGTGTTTGCATATGTAAGTGTGTGTGTTTGTGCAAATGTGAGTGTTTGTGCATATGTAAGTGTGTGTTTGTGCATATGTGAGTGTGTTTGTGCAAATGTGAGTGTTTGTGCATATGTAAGTGTGTGTTTGTGCATATGTGAGGGTGTTTGTGCAAATGTGAGTGTTTGTGCATATGTAAGTGTGTGTTTGTGCATATGTGAGGGTGTTTGTGCAAATGTGAGTGTTTGTGCATATGTGAGGGTGTTTGTGCAAATGTGAGTGTTTGTGCATATGTGAGGGTGTTTGTGCAAATGTGAGTGTTTGTGCAAATGTGAGTGTTTGTGCATATGTGAGGGTGTTTGTGCAAATGTGAGTGTTTGTGCATATGTAAGTGTGTGTTTGTGCATATGTGAGGGTGTTTGCATATGTGGGTGTTTGCATATGTGAGTGTTTGTGCATATATGAGTGTGTGTGTGTGTGTGTGTGTGTGTGTGTGTGTGTGTGTGTGTGTGTGTGTGTGTGCATATGTGAGTATGTTTGTGCAAATGTGAGTGTTTGTGCATAAATGAGTGTGAGTTTGTGCATATGCGAGTGTGTTTGCATATGTGAGTGTTTGTATATATAAGTGTGTTTGTGCATATGTAATTGTGTGTTTGTGCATATGTAAGTGTTTGTGCATATATGAGTGTGTGTTTGTGCATATGTAGTTGTGTTTGTGCATATGTGAGTGTTTGTGCATATATGAGTGTGTGTTTGTGCATATGTAATTGTGTGTTTTGCATACGTGAGTGTTTGTGCATATGTAATTGTGTGCGTGTGTGTGTGTGTGTGTGTGTGTGTGTGTGTGTGTGTGTGTGTGTGTGTGTGTGTGTGATTGTGCATATGCGAGTGTGTTTGCATATGTGAGTGTTTGTATATATAAGTGTGTATATGCATATGTGCGTGTGTTTGTGTGCACGAATGTGTGTGTGTTTTTGTATGTATGTGTTTGTGCATATGAGTGTGTATGTTTGTTCAAATATAAGTGAGTGTTTGCATGTGTGAGTGTGTTTTTGTGTGTAAGTGTGTGTTTGTGCATATGAGTGTGTATGTTTGTTATATATAACTGTGTGTGCGAGTGTGTGTTTGTACATATGTGAGTGTGTTTATGCATATATGAGTGTAGTTGCAAATGTGAGTTTTTGTGCATATATTTCTGTTTTTGTGCATATGTGGGTGTGTTTGTACACATATGAGTGTTTGCATATGTGAGTGTTTGTCTGTGCATATATTAGTGTGTTTGTGCATATGTGAGCGTGTTTGCGTGCACACGTGTGCGTGTGTTTTTGTATGTGTGTGTTTGTGCATATGAGTGTGTATGTTTGTTCATATATAAGTTTGTATGTGCATGTGTGTGTGTGATTGTGCATATGCGAGTGTGTTTGCATATGTGAGTGTTTGTGCATATGAGTGTGTGTAAGTGTGTGTTTGTGAATATGAGTATGTTTGTTATATATAACTGTGTGCGAGTGTGTGTGTGTGTGTGTGTGTGTGTGTGTGTGTGTTTGTGAATATGAGTTTGTTTGTTATATATAACTGTGTGAGTGTGTGTGTGTGTGTGTGTGTGTGTGTGTGTGTGTTTGTGAATATGAGTATGCTTGTTATATATAACTGTGCGAGTGTGTGTGTGTTTGTACATATGTGTGTTTATGCATATATGAGTCTGTTTGCATATGTGAGTTTTTGTCCATATATTTGTGTTTGTGCATAATAGTGTGTGCATAAGCGCATGTGTTTGTGCATGTAATTGTTTGTGTGTTTGGGCATACACGTGTGTGCGTGTGTGTGCGTGTGTGTGTGTGTGTGTGTGTGTGTGTGTGTGTGTGTGTGTGTGTGTGTTGTGATTGTGCATATGCGAGTGTGTTTGCATATGTGAGTGTTTGTGCATATGAGTGTGTGTAAGTGTGTGTTTGTGAATATGAGTATGTTTGTTATATATAACTGTGTGCGAGTGTGTGTGTGTGTGTGTGTGTGTGTGTGTGTGTGCGTGTATAAATCATGCACAATGAGTTTTTTTGAGGAAGTAAAAGTGTGCACAATCTCCTGTGAGGGCTAGGTTTAGGTGTAGGGTAGGTGTAGGGTGATAGCAAATATCGTTTGTACAGTATAAAAACCATTACGCCTATGGAATGTCCCCACAATTCACAAAAACAAACATGTGTGTGTGTGTGTGTGTGTGTGTGTGTGTGTGTGAGTTTGCGCATATATGAGTGTTTGTGCGTATGTGTGTGTGGGTGTGTATGATTGTGTGAGTTTGTGTGATATAGGTTTAGAATTTAACTTTACGCTTGTAAAACTTTAAAATTAAAGCTGGAGCTCATATGCAGTGTAAAAATGAAGTTAAATTAAACATCTAATAGTAGAAAAATGCTATTTTAGTATTTCTACATGTTACTTTGCAACATAATTTCTTTGCAGTGATTTGTGAAATTTGCTAGTGATTTCTGAGTGTGAATTGTTCAGTGTGGGCACTGAGTGTAAATCTGGAGATTGAGTTTTCACTATGAGATGCCGGTTCGTGCTCATGTGGAGGAGCTGAACTTTGTCCTGATGGAGTATGGCGTGTTGTTTAGCATGGTTAATCTCATGGCGGTGTAACCCGTTAACTCTGCTCATCAATCATGTCTTCTGCTGATGTTCATGAGCTCAGTTTGGCTTTAATGGAGTTTGTAGTTTGTAGAAAGTTGCTAAATTTCCTTGCTTTGTGGTTTGGCTCCGTTTCCAAGATCTCATTCCAAATTACCTGCGGATCCGCTTTGGGAAGTCGAGAGCTCGGAACACGCGGCCTCAGGCGAGGAACCACGTGCTAATTTCCCTCCCACGGATTGGCTGAGTAATTTGGCCTCATTTGCATCTGCAGATCGTTAGCAGATGAAGGCAGGTTAACTGAATCCAGATCAGCTAAAGCAGAACTCCATCACAGTGCTTTATTCTATAACATCTGCTCTGGCGTTGAGATGCGGATCAGAGATGTGTGTGTTGGGTTTGGACTGTATGTTGAAGAACACGCGTGTGCCGCTGTAATCACACTCCGCAAGGCTCTTGGTGGGGCACTGATTAAAATTATATTGGGCTTTAATTGGAAGGGTGACTCCACCATCTTAATCAGGCCTTCTCATTAAAATTAGCCTCTTTTGATTAGTTTAATGGCCGACCACCTTGAGTGCTTCTCAGAAACTGCTCTTTGCTCACTGAAATACATTTGTTGAACAAACCTCTCAGCCTGTTCCTCATTTACAGTGTTAAAAGCATAATGTGTTCAGAATGACATACTTGCACATCTTTAACTACTGTTTAAATAAAACTGTGAAAATATATTTAAAATATATATATATATATATGTATATATATTTCAGCTAATTGCCAGGGCAAAATTTCTCATTTTTCTTTAGTTTGATACATTTAAATAAATATATTTAAAATGAATGTATATTTCATCTCTTTCCCAATTTAGTTACATTTTCAAGTACTTTAACTTTTGATTTACAGCCAAAACTGAAATAAAATTAATAAAAAACGATATAGACTTATTTAAATTGTGAGAAAGAAACATTCATGCAGTGTTCGATCTGCATACAGTGTGTTAGTGTGTCATTCTGACTGTAAGTCATGTGTCCTTCCAGTCAGAGTATTCTGTCACATCACTAATGCTGCTATCTTTATCTTTGATTTTGTGTTTTGCAGAAAACTGGCAAAGAAGCGCAAGGAGACGCTGAACAGCACCAGACAGGAGATGACAGTGATGGTGAACTCAATGGACAAGAGCTACACAGAGCAGGGAACCAACTGTGATGAAGCGCTCTCATTCATGGACACACACAACCTCAATGGACGCTGTGAGTTACACACACACACACACACACACACACACACACACACACACAACCTCACTCATACACACAACCTCAATGGACGCTGTGAGTTACACACACACACACACACACACACACACACACAACCTCACTCATGCACACACACACACACACACACACACACACACACACACACACACACACACACACACACACACACAACCTCACTCATGCACACACACACACACACACACACACACACACACACACACACACACACACACAACCTCACTCATACACACAACCTCAATGGACGCTGTGAGTTACACACACACACACACACACACACACACACACACACACACACACACACAACCTCACTCATGCACACACACACACACACACACACACACACACACACACACACACACACAACCTCACTCATGCACACACACACACACACACACACACACACACACACACACACACACACACACACACACACACACACACAACCTCACTCATACACACAACCTCAATGGACGCTGTGAGTTACACACACACACACACACACACACACACACACACACACACACACACACACACACAACCTCACTCATGCACACAACCTCAATGGACGCTGTGAGTTACACACACACACACACACACACACACACACACACAAACATTTTCATGTTTTTGTGAAAGAAACTAATAGTTCTATTCATCAAGGATGCATTAAATTCATCGAAAGTGACAGTTATAGTGTTACAAAACATTTCTAGTTGAAATAAATGCTGTTATTTTGAACTTTTTATTCATCTGTCAATCCTGAAAAATAAAGTGTATGACAGTTTCCACAAAAATATTGGGCAGCACAACTGTTTTCAACATTGATAATAATCAGAAATGTATTATTGAGCTGCAAATCACTATATTAGAATGATTTCTGAATGATCACGTGACACTGAAGACTGCAGTAATGATGCTGAAAATTCAGCTTTGATCGCAGAAATCAATCACATTTTAACAGATATTCACATAGAAAACAGCTGTTTTAAATTCTAATATATTTTACACATTTTACTGTTCTTTTGATCAAATAAATGCAGCCTTGGTGAGTAGAAATGTCTTCTGCGTGTGTATTCCAGAGGCTTGTATAATTTCAGTCGGTGTTTTGTGAATCTGATGTGTGATTTAGAGTCGTGTGTGATAATCACACACACTCATTGTGACAAAGCAGCTGTCGCAAACACTCATCCTTACAAATGCCCCTGACGGCTCCAACTGAGAGAGCGCTTTAATCGCATACGCAGATGCGCAGACGCATGCTGTCCTGCAGACACGTCCTCAGATCACCGTCTCTGCTGCGGCTTTACAGGAGGAACACGTGCATCTGACAGCTGCTGCTGCGTCTGCGCATCCATCGCACCATCCACAGATATACAAGGACAATTTAAGCCCCTTTAAAGATTAAGAGCATTAATATGTTTTGCATTGTGACGTGATTGACATGACAGCTGTGTGCCCAGTGTTACTTTAGTATCATTTACAAAAATATTTTTATTTATATTTTAAATAGGGTTTTATTTGTATAGTTTCAGTTTTAGTAACTTTGTCATGTGCTTTTGTCATTTGTATTAGTTTTTGGTAGTATTTTAAGAATTTGTATTTATTTGATTTCAGTTTTACTTTCAATTCATCTCTGTTTAGTAATGTTTTCATTTTTGTTTATCTTACTTATTTATTAATAATATTTAAAATATTAATTTTTTTTAATTTTCAACTTTTTTTTTTTTTTTTTAAGTTGACAGAAATGTTTAGTTTGAGTGTTACTAATGTGAGTTTTAATGTTGTTTTTCTGTCCTGTTTGTCTCTGTGAAGCTGGATCTTCTCCATGTTCTCTGACGGTGAAGACGAACACGCTGAGCAGCAGCATCCCAAACACGTATTACCCAGGTAACCACACACTCCACACGCGTGTCCGTCCGCCAGAAACACGCTTGGATTCATTTATCACAATCTAAAAACCTCTGAGCTCAGTCTACAAACTGCAAAACTCATGCTCTTCCTCAGTGTTTTCATCTTGTTGTTCATTATAAAGACTCCTAAATTTACTAGAGTAGCAAAATGACACCAGATAAGAAGTCTTGTTTTTTTTTTTTTTTAGGATTTTATCAAAATGAAGCGAGTTTATGATTTAAACAAGAACAAATATTTGCTAATGTAGTCAGAAAAGAAACATAATTTCCCTTTAGTTTTTTTCTGATATTACGTGTAATATTAGTAGTAATGGTAGCAGTAGTATTAAATGACTTGTAATAAAATCTAAATATAAAATTTCAAAAGTTTGGGATCAGTGAGACTTGTAATGTTTTTAATTAAGTCTCTTCTGCTCATCAAGGCTGCATTTATTTGATTAAAAATACTGAAAAACTGTAAAATTGCAAAATGTTATTACAATATAAAATAATGTTTTTTTTTATTTTAATATACTTTAAAATATAATTGATTCATGTGATGCAAAGCTGGTTTTTCAGCTGTTACTGAAGTCTTAAGTGTCACGCGATCCTTCAGAAATCATTCTAATTTGCTGATTTATTATTAGAATTATCAATGTTGGAAACAATATTTTTTGGAACCTGTGATTCTTTTTTCAGGATTCTTTGATGAATAACAAGTAAAAAAAAAAACAGCATTTATTTAAAATATAAACTTTTTTTTTTATAAATTTAACATATCCTTAGTAAATAAAAGTATTTATTTTTTCTTGGAAAGAAAAACTTTTTTTCTTAGAAAACCTTTCTATTTTACATGCTGTTCTTTTTAACCTTTATTGATCAAAGAATCCTGAAAAAAAGTATCACAGGTTACAAAAAATAATTAAGAAGCACAACTGTTTTTAACATTGATAATAAATCAGCATATTAGAACGATTTCTGAAGAATCGTATTACAAGAATACCTTATCGTTTAAAATATATTTATATATATAACCGTTATTTTAAATTGAAATAATATTTCACAATATTACAGTTTTTTTTCTGTATTTTTGATTAAATAAATACAGCCTTGATGAGCATAAGAAACGTTAAAAAAACATTAAAATATTACTGATCCCAAACTTTTGAGCGGCAGTGTATCTATTAATAAAGTGAAATAATATATTAGTAATTTAATAAAAATTTTAATAGATTAATATTATTATTTAAAAATAATAATAATGAATGTAACTTAATTAAAATGCTAAACAATACAAAAAAAATAATTAATTAATTTGCTCTTGACAGCTATAGCTTCTGATTGTTTCAAAGTTTTTGTATGAAAAGGTTTAAACAAGCTTCTTTATCTTAGGTATAGTAGAAATACTGTTTATGACCTCCATGGCGCTCCACTATGACTTTAAATAACTGAGTGCATCAATGAATAATAATAACTGAAATGCTGAAGGAAATATCTTGAATTTCTTGCTTAATTTGAGTTTGAAAAGAGTGCTTTGAGATCTGCTGTATTACGTGACGGTCAAACCTGTTCCTTCCGACAGACTGATGATTTGTGTGTTTCTCTTCTCTCTGTGTTTCTATGTTTCTGCTGTTTCAACCTCCTCCAGACCCGTTTGTTCCCACCGCGATCTTAGGTAAGCTGCGTTTGTGTTTCTCCACATCATGTTTGTTTGATTTGGGTTGTTTTACAGCTTCTCATCTGCACACCCGTTCGTCCGTCTGTCTGTCTGTCGCTTCTCTTCCTTTGGCTTCACTCCATCCCATCCGCATCGCGCCTCGTGCCGGTGATGTCACTTCCTGTCTGACATCTCATTTGCATGGACAGACATGTGGACTGGATGTGGAGGAGTGGATGGATGATGCTGTAGCTGCACATTCAACACACATGAGCAGTGATGATAGTGAATCTGTCCCCTGAATTCAAGCAAATTACATCTTTGAAGTTGGAAAAAATCGGAAAAAAGCATCCAAAATTGAATTAAATAAACCATTATAGAAGGTGATTTATTTATTTATTTATTTATTCATAATAGTAATGTATACATACATTTAAAATATTTATTTAAGCTTAATTCATTCCATTTAAAATTTAATTAAAATTTAAATAATTTAACAATTTAAATATTAAGTGAACTATTATAATACATGTTATTATTAATTATTATTTAACTTAAATACAGGAGTACAATAATGCATTAATAATTTAATAATGCATATTTTAATAATTTTTTGTTTTAATAGTTTTAATCATAATATCAGTTTTAAATTAGTTCAATTTACAATAATTTATAAATAATTCAAATTAATCATTTTAAGTGAAGTATTAAGTGATGTTAAGTATTTTATTAATATTAAAACAATGTATTAATAAAGTAAAATAATGCAGTAATAATTTAATAACAGATGTTATTTTAATAAAGTAATAATAAATTACATTTTAATTCATTCAGTTTAAAATATAATTTAATTTAAAGTAATATAAAATAACTTATAATAATGATCTATGAATTAATTATAATTTATAATTTAATAATAAATATTGTTTGATAATACAATAATTAAAAAATTAAAATAAATGTAACTAAATTAAAATGTTAAACAAAATGCATAATCCAGAAGTCTTTTTTTTTTTTTTTTTATGAAAGCAGTTTCTGTGAACACCAGGATACTCATATGGAAGCCAGTTTCCGCCACTGAATTAAAAACAAAAAGGTAGTTGCAACTTTTTGTCACACAATTTTTACTTTTTTTTCTCAGAATTGTGAAATATAAACTCGCAATTGCAAGTTATAAAGTTTTGCAAGAGACAAAGACTTTTTTTCTCAGAAATGTGAGTTTATATCTTGAAATTCTTTCTCAGAATTCGCAATTCTGACTGAATTGTGAGATGTTATATAAATTATATAAAATATTATATAAATTGGATTTTATAACTCACAATTGCAATTTTATATCTCACAATTCTGTGAAAAAAACCCTCTTTTCTCACAATTCTTTTTTTCTTGCAATTGCGACTTTGTATCACACAGTTGCAAGTTATAAAGTTAGAATTGCGAGATATAAAGTCACAATAGTCTTTTTCATTTTTATTCAGTGGCAGAAACAGGCTTCCATATACTAATGAGGAAAGCAGCATTAAAAACAAAGTTCAGCAGTTTTAGGGTTTATTAAACTAGGTCTGATGATGATGGTGTTGCATTAGAACTAAAGAATTGCTAAAATGATAAACGCAATGAATGTAAACATAAATGTGAATGCATCGCACTGCGGCTCTTCAGGTCCGTGTGGTTCGGCTGATGCGGTGTGTACTGTGTAAATGCAGAGACAGTTTTACCGGTGTCGATTTGCCCCTGGGGATGTTTTTTGTAGTTTCGGAGAAGGACGGCCGGATCAGCGTTTTCGTCTCGTTCTCTACATCCACTCCAGTGTTTCTTTGCTTCTCTGCTATTCTCTCTAATGTTTCTCCTGCCTTTAGCGGCTCTTTCTGACCTACTTGTTTTTCTTTTTCTTATTTTGTGGCTGTTTATTGGTTTATTCTATGATAAAATGGAATAATAAAGCAGGTTTTGTCTCATTTTCGCGGCACCTCTACCCCCGATTTATCTAAAGCGCTCCGTACCCCAGAGTCGGCCCTCACGAGGCCTGAGAATTTAATTGAAACATAATGTGATGAAAAATAAGAGCTCAGAGCGCCGTATTAAATATGAATGACTCTCGGCTAACGGCACGTGTAAACGATCGCTCGAGCGGGAACAGGTTTACATTACACAATAAAACGGGGGGAAAACAGGAAAGCTTCACCTCAGGCACACGAGGGTTTATGGAGCAGCGAAGATGATGATGATGTTCAACACGAGCAGAAGCACAATCAGCTCAGCTGCAGCTTCAGCACTTCTCAACTGCTTATGCCTAAGGATGTAGATTTGACTCTGGACATCAAGTGTTTATTGTGCAAAAGTCTTCAAATCAAGCACTGCTATTTATTTATGTACTTGTTACATTTATAATATTTGTCTATTTTTACCATTTTTTTATAATTATTTTTGTTTATTTAGATTTTTTTAATTTTAATTATTATTTTAGTTGATCATTTAATAAATTTTTTCCATGTTTATTATAGTTTTAATTCATAGCTTATTTCACTATTTATTATTATTTAAATGTATAATTTAATGTATTTATTATATTTTGTTTTAGAATGTTTTAATATTATTTAGACATTTTTCTTTTGTGATGATTTATTCATTTGCTATATTTTAATGTAGAGTTATATTTTTGTATTAAATTTTTTTATATATAATATTTCTTTGTTTTTGTTTATTTATGAGCATTTTCGTTTATAATTTATTTCATTTAATATATTTTAGTTTTTATATTTTTAATATTTGACTTTATTTTTTTACATTTATAAATTAATACATTTATTATTTTTCTGTTTTTACAAGTTATAACAATACAAGTATTTCTTTTTTTTTTTGCAGTTACTTATTTTATTATATTTTTTAATTATTTTAATTTTAAATTCTAATGAAATGCATAAATGTCTGCACAAAACACATTGAGTTCTGTACCGTTCGTGTTTCTCCTCATTGAAGCTGTATTTTTGTTGATCATTTTTGAGGATGAGGTCATGTAGTTTGACAGATGACGAGTCTGATTGGCCCCCGCGTGACCTTTGACCTCCTCAGCACACTCGATCAGCCGTGTGAGGCCGCTGCTCTGTAGATCTCCATGAAGCGATTGCAATGTTCATCTGACCAGTTTTATTTGCATTTCTTCTTTTGTTTTGAAACTCATTTTTCTCCTTCATTGTGATTTGAGTCCCATAACACCCGGATCCCCGAACGCCCTGCGACTGATCAGAGCTCTGCTAGTTCTCTTTGGTGTAATTGTTGCTTATACCCTGTCTCCTCTCTCTTTTTCTCTCTTCTCTCTGGCTGTCTCTCGCTCTCTCTGTCTCTCTCTTCTCTCGTTTAACCTCTAATGTATCTGCTTAAAAAGTCCCCATTAATGGTAAGTTCATCAGCGTGACAGAGATTGTGTGTTTCACTAGAGTCACGCCCTCCTCCCTCCATTGGCGCGTTACAGCATCACTCATCCACCGCATCCTCATCATCATCATCATCCTCCTCCCGTGTGCGTCTACATCGTGTTTCTGCTCTCTTTGCTATGGCTTGTTGTGCTTTGGAACATGTGGCTTTGAACATCCGTCATCACACGTCCGATCATCCGCTCATGCTTTGCTGTTGATTGACAGCACCCACGCCTCATGGCAGATCTCAGATCAGGGCGAAACAGGCACACAGACCAATTCTAGCCATGTTTCTTTGAAGTTATAGAGGAAGAATCACGTGATATTTCACAAAGGAATGAACGAGCGGGGCAGTCAATCGATCCCTCCCTCCACATCCACTCATCCACCCTTCCTGCAACGTCGTGTCATGACCATCCATCGCCAATGAATGGGAAACCAATCAAGCGCTTTCTTTTACACTGATTAATTAACTGGAAAAATACAGGCAATTAAGGCAAAGACACTACAGGTGGAACATTGCACTGGTCAAGTTTGAAAAACATGTCTTCATTCAGAATAGTGAAAAGAAAACATCCAAAATGCACATTTAAGTGTTTATTTTAATGCACTTATTCAATTCCAATATATCTTTAAACATTTTTATCTCCACTTTAGCAGCACTTACATACACCAAAACTTAGAGGTTTATTCCTCTCTATATTCTGAAGGTTTTTACTTAGGGGGTTGTTCATATATCATTCACAATTGATTTATACGTCATTTTACTTCTAAAAACATAGTAAAAATGCTATTTTTTTTAGGCAATGAGTTTTATCTCCACTTTAGCAGCACTTACATACACCAAAACTTAGAGGCTTATTGCTCTCTATTTTCTGAAGGTTTTTACTGAGGGGTTTATTCATATATCATTTACACTGATTTTTACAACATTTTAATCCTAAAAATATAGTAAAAATGATATTTTTTAAGGCAATGAGTTTTATCTCCACTTCACCAGCACTTACATTCACCAAAACTTACAGTTTTATTCCTCTCTATATTCTGAAGGTTTTTACTTAGGGGTTTGTTCATATATCATTCACATGGATTTATATAACGTTTTAAACCTAAAAACCTGGTAAAAACGCATATTTTTATAAAACCAGTCAGTTTGTTTCTCCACTTCAATAGGACTTACATACACCAAAACTTAGAGGTTTATTCCTCTCTATCTTCTGAGGGTTTTTACTAAGGGGTTTGTTCATATATCATTCAGAACTGATTTATACGTCATTTTACTCCTAAAAGCATAGTAAAAATGCTAATTTTTTGAAGGCAATGAGTTTTATTTTCACTTCACCAGCACTTACATTCACCAAAACTTACAGTTTTATTCCTCTCAATATTCTGAGAGTTTTTACTGAAGGGTTTGTTCATATATCATTCAAAACTGATTTATACGTCATTTTACTCCTAAAAACCTAGTAAAAATGCAAATTTTTTGAAGGCAATGAGTTTTATTTTCACTTCACCAGCACTTACATTCACCAAAACTTACAGTTTTATTCCTCTCTATATTCTGAAGGTTTTTACTGAGGGGTTTGTTCATATATCATTCACATGGATTTATATAACATTTTAAACCTAAAAACCTGGTAAAAACGCATATTTTTATAAAACCAGTCAGTTTGTTTCTCCACTTCAGTAGGACTTACATACACCAAAACCTGCAGTTTTATTCCTCTCTATATTCTGAAGGTTTTTACTGAGGGGTTTGTTCATATTTCATTCACACTGATTTTTACAACATTTTAATTCTAAAAACATGGTAAAAACGCATATTTTTATAAAGCCAGTCAGTTTGTTTCTCCACTTCAGTGTCACTTACATACACCAAAACTTAAGAGTTTTATTTCTCTCTATATTCTGAGGGTTTTTACTGAGGGGTTTGTTTATTATATCATTCATAACTGATTTATATA
>NC_133370.1:785806-825367 GCF_049309525.1 Garra rufa
ATTCCAGCTTTTCAAATAGTTGCATCTCAGCCAAATATTGTCCTATCCTAACAAATCCATACATCAACGGAAAGCTTATTTATTCAGCTCAATTTAAAAAAAAAGACCCTTATGACTGGCTTTGTGGTCACAAATATGTAAATTTACGTTCATTTCATGAAATTTAAACGACAAGTCCTTTACAAAACTCAATGGTGAAAAAAAAACCGCAATAAATAATTGCAAATATGTGGAAATATTCAATATATTGGCCAGCCCCATTAGGCTGAAACACACACAAACAAGCAAGCACTCGATTAAATTCACACACAGACACACAGAAAGAGGGCAGGCTTGAAATTAGCAACGTCTCCTAACGAATGCGGCGCGTGTCACTGAGGCAGACGGGACGTGATCTATCTGCGTGTGTGATTACGTGTCACATTTAAGAGGAAAGAGATATCCATTCATTGGGAGCGCCATCTCGTCCTGACACTGGAGGAGCGGCGTCTCCATTAGTCTGATTCCTGAGGTGCTGTCAGTCCCACAGTCCTCGTCTCAAATCAAATGAGAGGCGATCAATGCAACATTAAAGAGAGAGAGAGACGCTCCAAATACGGGAAAAGCATCCTAATGACTTCCAATACGCCACTGCTAGAGGAAAAACGCTTTAATTAAAATAGATTTGCCTGTTTTGATATAAAAATTCATTCCCAGAGCTTCTGTCTTTCCTCCATTAGCGTCGGCCAGCTGATATCGAGCGCCGCTCGCTTTTACCGTAATGCGAGCGATAACCGGCTGGTTACTGGTGGAAGGTTTCCTCGGAGGAGCGCCGGTTGATTCTGCTGGTTTTATTCTCTAATAAAGTGCAGTAGTGATCGCACACCGGCTCAGTCCATTATTTCCTCCTTAGAGATTTCAAACAATCCTCAATAAAGAGCTCGAACCAACCAAACCCTGCAGAAGCAGATTACACTATTTCATTCAAACCGGTGATGAACGGCCCATCACACGAAGTCATGCAATCAAAACCACTACGACTCAATCATTATGAGCATAAAAACCATGAATTGTGAAGTTTATGACAAAATAATTAAATATAAACAGATATTAAAGCAGTTTCAGAGTGATTTGCAGCGGTGCTACTGACTTCCGAGTGACTGGTGAAGATTATTTCAGGATTATGGATAGTAAAATAGCAAATATCATCAGTGACCTCAAGGAAAGCCAGTCTAGAAATGTTTTTGTGTTTAAAAAAACCTCTATGATGAAAATCAATGGGATTTTTCCTTCTACAACCCAACAGTGCTCAAAAACACTCAAATATATTCAACAACATCCATTAAAAACAATCAAATCTTCAAGAAATCATGCTCCATGCCAATCAATTTAGATCTCCAAATCATCAGATGAACACAATCACTGCTGTATTTCTAATGTTAAAGTCTCTGTCAAACAGATAAACAGGTAGACGTTTGGTGAACGCTTGGAGGTAATAGGTTAAATCAGCCAAAATCTCTCTAAAAAGTGGTCAAAATCCCTCTAAACCAATAAATCAGAAAGTAAAACCCATCAAATCCAGCTCTTCAGACACAGAAACCTGCAGTGGATCTGCTGTGAATGTGTGGGTGAGATAACTGGGTTTCTAAAGGTAAATTTAAGACTCGTTTAAGACAATTTGAGGAATAAATTACAGGACAGGCAATACGTCAATATGTTTTCTTAAGGTAGAGAAGCAAGAAGCCAAAAGAGGCAAAACAAGTTAAGAAGTCTTGTTTCTTAACAGTTTTATGAGGTTAGAAACAACTAAAAGGTCAGAAAATAAACTTATAATAAACTTTAATGCCTTGACTACGATTTTAGAATTTTCTAGTTTGATTGAAAACTGTTTAAGAGCTTTATTTGTTGTCAAATTAAGACTTTAAGAGCCTTTAAAAGACCTAGAAGGACCCTGGATAAGGCTGTAAGTTCAAATCCAACAAGTGGCGATTCATAAAAATCTCAGACAAATGCTTGAGACTGTCCTGAACGTGACCCTGCTGAACCAAACAGCTTAAACCAGCCTAATATGATTAACTGAACTGGTCTGTTTTGATAGTTTTAGAGACACAACTTGTGGTCAGAATGAAAGATCCTGTATAAAATTAAGAATAACTGACCAAGAGTTGCTTTTCTTTTTCTAAAATCCACCACAAAGCCATTGAGACAATTATAATTAAATATATAACTAAATTCTGTACCCATTAGAAGATATTTTATTCTGTTTTTAAGCAAAACACATTTCATTTTGATAAGTTTGTCAGGAAATAAGACTTAAGTCATTTTTCCATGGCTCCATTTTGACCCGTATTACCTCCACAGTTAAAAGTGACTAAAACCTTGAAAAGTAACTCGCCTTTTTTTCAGGAAAATCAATTAAATATATTTTTATTTTTAATACATATTTTCAATAACATTTTTTGATTATTATTAAGAATTTTGAGCGGATTGTAAGATACTATGCAATACTTATACAAATTTTATGAGCATTTTTTTCCACAGTCACTTTTTGACCGCCACTTACTTTTTTGTATTTCAACCCTTTAACATATCCAAATCACATCCATGATTTTTTTGTGTGTTCACATAGCTAATGAGACAAAACCCACCAATTGTCATCCCAATCTGATGAAGCGATGTAACTTTTTTTTTACCAAAGAGGCCCATTGAGGAGTCCATTGAGAAGCTTGACCTTGACCTCCATCAATACAGACGAATGACTGTCAGACAGCCACGGTCAAGCTTTAAAAGCCACTAATTTATCAGCAATCAATCAGTGTGACAGTCTCACCTGGCGGTACCCACGGATCCAGCGAAGGCTTCTCACTGGTGTCAATCTGCTCCCAGTCCAGGTCATCATCTCGCCCTTGGGTGTATCCGCAGGACGAGAAGGGCTTCTCGAAGTCACAATCTCCTGCAACGAAAGGACAGACATTTATATTGTCAGCGTGTTTCCCATTACCACGGCCTGGAAATGAGCAAACGCATCCATTCCGCGCCCTCCTCTTTCCGTCATAATGCGGCCGCTCGTAATGCAATATGCCAAACAACAGGAGCGCTTAAAGCGAGATGGAGAGGGATTCGAACCGAACGCGCGGCGCAACATATATTACCATCATTAGCCGCGCCGCGTGCCAATTTCACAATGACAGAAATGAAGTGTCCAAACTCTATCATCGTTAAACGCCGGGCTGCCGCCGTGCCAGAGAGCATAAATTTGATTCATTTCACAGCGGCGTGCGACCAGACTTCCCCTTCACATCATCTGCCGTTAGCTCTCATTCATCCTAATTCTCCTCACGGGACGCACAACGTCGACCCGTCATCTGTGCTTTTAATTCCTGCAATAAACAGCTGAGAATAAGCAGAGGTGGTGTCTTTATGAACACATTAAAAAAGTCAGTTATTTAAAGATTTTGTGGCTCTTTGACTGTCAAACATCCCAACCATGAGTTTTGATCTGTTGCACACTGCAAAAAACATGTTCAGTTATGCATTGTTTTTCAGTACGAATATCTAAGTATTCTTAAAACAAAATATATTTACTTGATTTTACATGATCTTGTTTTTGAAAAAATGCATCAACATCTGTTGTTTATGCTTAAAACAAGAACTGGTCAGAAAAATAAACTTAATTCAAAGAGAAAACATTTATTTTTCTGTCTCCATTAGCACATATTATATTATTCTTGTTTTGAGCACAAATTGACATAATTTTAATACATTTGTCAAAAAATAAGTATTAGGCCATTTTGTAAATGTAAATATCTTGATTTGACTCTCATGACCCTCATAACAATAATTCGTTTTTAAGATATTTATGCTTTTTAAAAAACTTAAACGTTTTGTGTTTGGGTCATTTTTGACCCGGGTAAGTATGGAGCACAATTAGTGTTAAAAAATAGTTTTGTAAAATTATACATGGAGTTATATTAGAGTCAAAAACAATTCTATGCTTAAAACAAGAACAAATATCTGTCAACATGCTCAAAAAAATAAACTTAATTCAAAGAGAAAACTGTTATTTTTCTGTCTTCATTAGCAGATATTCTATTATTCTTGTTTTGAGCACAAACTGATGTAATCTTGATAAATTTGTCACAAAAAAGTATTAAGTCATTTTGTAAATGTAAATGTATTTCGATTTAACCCTCATATCCCTTACTTTTCAGACTAATATTTTTGTTGTTTTGCTATTGTTTCATTAGGAAAAAAAACATGTAGGTTTCATAAATGTAGACTGTTTTTGAGCAATCATTATTCAATTAAACTCCATTCATTCCAAAGGGGTTAATACTGATAATTCTCATATTACATGTTCTTATAAATTCAACAGACTGATATATTCAAATCAAATTTGTAATCAATATAGAAAAAAAAAATATGTATTTTTCATCATAGTTGTTTTGGTGTGGTTCATGTGTAATTTGAAATTTCAAAAAGGATTTCTCAATTTCTAATGAATAAAAACAAATAAAAATGCAGGAATAACATGGTAACATTCAAAACTGTATCACTGTATCAAAACTGTATCACATTTACTCATCAATGAGAAATTACTGATCAGATATAATATGGTTTTAACTGTAAATATTGCGTTAAGATGACTCTTCGGGTGATTTAAGATGACTATTTTGAAAACACGGCACAGATTCTGAATGCATTATGAGGGTTAAGATTGTTTTGATTTGTACTGTAGAATAATACAAAAATATCTTTGCAGTGCAACTAACTTCAGCTTTAATGTAAAGAGTCTTACTACTGTGTGGCCCTGAATGTCAACGACAAAGTCAGATTTATTTATACAGCACGACATAAATTGAAAGTGCTTTATAACAATAAACACAGAGCCCTAAAAGAATGAAACCGCTCATGAATTTAAACATCTTTGACTGTAAATTCAGGCCTGAAGTTGAACCGGAGCTCAGCCGTGCAGAACTACGACCAGCGTCCGAGTCAAATTAATGTTCAAGGCTGTAATTATGGGTAAACAGAAACGAACAGGTGCGAGGAAATGATTATTGGCACATTTTTAGCCCCGTCGCTTACGAGTGCCGCACGGAGATTTATTCTGAGTGCATCTGAACGACCCGACGCAAGGCCAAAAGTTCTGTGCACTCCAGAGGAAATGGAAAATAATGGTGAAATAAATGAATATTTCAGCACGCGGCGCTGCAGCGCTCACAAACACACTGGAAATCAACACACAAGCTGCATAACACACACACACATCAGCAACCAAACACAACCACTTAACACACACACACACACACACACACACACACACAGACACTCTCCCCTGCGAACAAATGCACAATAATGCTTGCATAAACAAGAAAAACAGAAAAACACCTTTTACACGCCAGATCTGATCAATCACACTTGAAGCATTATGACTGAATGTGTGTGTGTGTGTGTGTGTGTGTGTGTGTGTGTGTGTGTGTGTGTGTGTGTGTGTGTGTGTGTGTGTGTGTGTGTGTGTGTGTGTGTGTGTGTGCTCACAACCCATTTTATCTCCAAAGTGTGAGTACATGTAACTATATACAATAATATATATACTACTCAAATGTGAGGTAAAAATAAATAAATAACAGTTAAAGAAAAATACTGAAATGTAATTTATAAAATTAATTATATTATATTAAATATTAAATATATATATAATTGTTTTTATTATAAAATACTGAAATTGTTATTGTGCATTTTTTATTTATATAAATATAATATAATATAATTATTATATAAAGCATTATAAATATATGTTATACATTTATGTTATTATATGTGCATGTATAGAATTCTGAAATGTAATTTATAAAATTATTCACTGTATTATACTTTTGTATAAAATTTTTATAATAATATTGTACAATTAATAGAAATTTGACATTAGTTGAAATTAATTGCATATTTTATTTTAATTATATAATTATTTAAATTATATTTTATATTTATATTTTACGTAATATATTAATACACATTTTATTAAAATAAATCATAAATAAACAGAAAATTAAAAAACGAGTGAAACAAACAAACAAACAAACAAGCAACAAACAAAATTAAAAGTAATGTATCCTAAAAGAATCCTAAAATTTAATTCATAAATTATTTTTAGATATTATATTTTTGTATATTTTATAATAATATAATATAATTAACACAAATGTTATTTTTTATTTTACATTAATTGGATATTTTAGTCATTATATTTTAATATTTTAGTATAATTGTGGTTAAATGGCAAGTTTCCATTTCCATTTCCAAAACATAAACTAAATTATAAATGTAATGTAATTATTAAATAGTATTCTAATTACTCATGATACTTCTATATTTACTAGTAAGATAAATAAAATTATATATATATATATATATATGTAATTCTACTTTCATTATGAAATTTAATAAAATTAAAGTATTACAAATATATATTTTTTATTTTTGTATTATTAGGGTAAGTTTGCATACATATACTGTATAAGAAACTGGTAAAAATAAAATTTATAAAATGAATTGTAATGTTCTAAATTATATTTATTATATTATTATATTTATTATATATTTATTATATTATTATATTGTAATATTATATAATATAATTTTTTTTTATAGAATATACTTTTGTTACAAAACAAAGTACTATTATAAATAAAGTATAAAGTAAATACTATTATAAATAAAGTATAAAGTAAATATATATATAAAATTTAATATATAAATAATACAAAAATTTGCCCCCATTATGATGAAGTTAACTAGTTAACGTTGTGAAAGACTCTTCACACTCTAATGATGTGTTTTGTTTTTCTGCTCATATTGAGGTGTGTGTGATGAAGTGCTGATATATGGAGCCAGTGTCAGTGTGTGATTCAGTCGTCAGGCTGTTAGCGTGTGATGTATGTGCAGAACGGCCTGTTTTAAAGCTCAGCGCTTCAGCGATGACAGATATACTCCATTGTCTTCCTGCAGATTCATGCAGTAACCGTTATCTGATGATATATTCGGGCTTTTGTCCGCTTACACGAGCGAGAGGACGGCAGATTTAGTGAGTGCTGAAAGAGAACGAGCTCATCTTCTATTCTGTGCACGCGTCAGGAGACACTGGAGGTGACAATGGAGCCGCCGTCAGACAGACAGCCTTGAAAGAGCTGCTCTGACAGCAGTTCATGAGCTCCAGAGCGTAGTCAGCAGAGACTGCTGTTATAATGTAAGCAGCTCCAGCGCAGACAGTTTACACCTGCACAGACACTGCAGCTGCAGACTCTCCACACCTGTGCAGACACTGCAGCTACAGACACTCCACACCTGTGCAGACACTGCAGCTACAGACACTCCACACCTGTGCAGACACTGCAGCTACAGACACTCTACACCTGTGCAGACACTGCAGCTACAGACACTCCACACCTGTGCAGACACTGCAGCTACAGACACTCCACACCTGTGCAGACCCTTCAGCTACAGACACTCCACACCTGTGCAGACACTGCAGCTACAGACACTCCACACCTGTATAGACACTGCAGCTACAGACACTCCACACCTGTGCAGACACTGCAGCTACAGACACTCCACACCTGTGCAGACACTGTAGCTACAGACACTCCACACCTGTGCAGACACTGCAGCTACAGACACTCCACACCTGTGCAGACACTGCAGCTACAGACACTCCACACCTGTGCAGACACTGCAGCTACAGACACACCACACCTGTGCAGACACTGCAGCTACAGACACTCTACACCTGTGCAGACACTGCAGCTACAGACACTCCACACCTGTGCAGACACTGCAGCTACAGACACTCTACACCTGTGCAGACACTGCAGCTACAGACACTCCACACCTGTGCAGACACTGCAGCTACAGACACTCCACACCTGTGCAGACACTGTAGCTACAGACACTCCACACCTGTGCAGACACTGCAGCTACAGACACTCCACACCTGTGCAGACACTGCAGCTACAGACACTCCACACCTGTGCAGACACTGCAGCTACAGACACTCCACACCTGTGCAGACACTGTAGCTACAGACACTCCACACCTGTGCAGACACTGTAGCTACAGACACTCCACACCTGTGCAGACACTGCAGCTACAGACACTCTACACCTGTGCAGACACTGCAGCTACAGACACTCTACACCTGTGCAGACACTGTAGCTACAGACACTCCACACCTGTGCAGACACTGCAGCTACAGACACACTACACCTGTGCAGACACTGCAGCTACAGACACTCCACACCTGTGCAGACCCTTCAGCTACAGACACTCTACACCTGTGCAGACCCTTCAGCTACAGACACTCTACACCTGCGCAGACACTGCAGCTACAGACACTCCACACCTGTGCAGACACTGCAGCTACAGACACTCTACACCTGTGCAGACCCTTCAGCTACAGACACTCCACACCTGTGCAGACACTGCAGCTACAGACACACTACACCTGTGCAGACACTGCAGCTACAGACACTCCACATCTGTGCAGACACTGCAGCTACAGACACACTACACCTGTGCAGACACTGCAGCTACAGACACTCCACACCTGTGCAGACACTGCAGCTACAGACACACTACACCTGTGCAGACACTGCAGCTACAGACACTTCACACCTGTGCAGACACTGCAGCTACAGACACTCCACACCTGTGCAGACACTGCAGCTACAGACACTCCACACCTGTGCAGACACTGCAGCTACAGACACTCTACACCTGTGCAGACACTGCAGCTACAGACACTCTACACCTGTGCAGACCCTTCAGCTACAGACACTCTACACCTGTGCAGACCCTTCAGCTACAGACACACTACACCTGTGCAGACACTGCAGCTACAGACACTCTACACCTGTGCAGACCCTTCAGCTACAGACACACTACACCTGTGCAGACC
The DNA here is from genome assembly GCF_049309525.1 of Garra rufa. Classification (NCBI taxonomy): domain Eukaryota; kingdom Metazoa; phylum Chordata; class Actinopteri; order Cypriniformes; family Cyprinidae; genus Garra; species Garra rufa. The sequence goes on from NC_133370.1 coordinate 794,742, forward strand.
CTTCAGCTACAGACACTCTACACCTGTGCAGACCCTTCAGCTACAGACACACTACACCTGTGCAGACCCTTCAGCTACAGACACTCTACACCTGTGCAGACCCTTCAGCTACAGACACACTACACCTGTGCAGACACTGCAGCTACAGACACTCCACACCTGTGCAGACACTGCAGCTACAGACACACTACACCTGTGCAGACACTGCAGCTACAGACACTTCACACCTGTGCAGACACTGCAGCTACAGACACTCCACACCTGTGCAGACACTGCAGCTACAGACACACTACACCTGTGCAGACACTGCAGCTACAGACACACTACACCTGTGCAGACACTGCAGCTACAGACACTCCACACCTGTGCAGACACTGTAGCTACAGACACTCCACACCTGTGCAGACACTGCAGCTACAGACACACTACACCTGTGCAGACACTGCAGCTACAGACACACTACACCTGTGCAGACACTGCAGCTACAGACACTCCACACCTGTGCAGACACTGTAGCTACAGACACTCCACACCTGTGCAGACACTGCAGCTACAGACACACTACACCTGTGCAGACACTGCAGCTACAGACACTCCACACCTGTGCAGACCCTTCAGCTACAGACACTCTACACCTGCGCAGACACTGCAGCTACAGACACTCCACACCTGTGCAGACACTGCAGCTACAGACACTCTACACCTGTGCAGACCCTTCAGCTACAGACACTCCACACCTGTGCAGACACTGCAGCTACAGACACACTACACCTGTGCAGACACTGCAGCTACAGACACTCCACATCTGTGCAGACACTGCAGCTACAGACACACTACACCTGTGCAGACACTGCAGCTACAGACACTCCACACCTGTGCAGACACTGCAGCTACAGACACACTACACCTGTGCAGACACTGCAGCTACAGACACTTCACACCTGTGCAGACACTGCAGCTACAGACACTCCACACCTGTGCAGACACTGCAGCTACAGACACACTACACCTGTGCAGACACTGCAGCTACAGACACTCCACACCTGTGCAGACACTGCAGCTACAGACACTCTACACCTGTGCAGACACTGCAGCTACAGACACTCTACACCTGTGCAGACCCTTCAGCTACAGACACTCTACACCTGTGCAGACCCTTCAGCTACAGACACACTACACCTGTGCAGACACTGCAGCTACAGACACTCTACACCTGTGCAGACCCTTCAGCTACAGACACACTACACCTGTGCAGACCCTTCAGCTACAGACACTCTACACCTGTGCAGACCCTTCAGCTACAGACACACTACACCTGTGCAGACCCTTCAGCTACAGACACTCTACACCTGTGCAGACCCTTCAGCTACAGACACACTACACCTGTGCAGACACTGCAGCTACAGACACTCCACACCTGTGCAGACACTGCAGCTACAGACACACTACACCTGTGCAGACACTGCAGCTACAGACACTTCACACCTGTGCAGACACTGCAGCTACAGACACTCCACACCTGTGCAGACACTGCAGCTACAGACACACTACACCTGTGCAGACACTGCAGCTACAGACACTCCACACCTGTGCAGACACTGCAGCTACAGACACTCTACACCTGTGCAGACACTGCAGCTACAGACACTCTACACCTGTGCAGACCCTTCAGCTACAGACACTCTACACCTGTGCAGACCCTTCAGCTACAGACACTCTACACCTGTGCAGACCCTTCAGCTACAGACACTCTACACCTGCGCAGACACTGCAGCTACAGACACACTACACCTGTGCAGACACTGCAGCTACAGACACTCCACACCTGTGCAGACACTGCAGCTACAGACACTCCACACCTGTGCAGACACTGCAGCTACAGACACTCCACACCTGTGCAGACACTGCAGCTACAGACACACTACACCTGTGCAGACACTGCAGCTACAGACACTCCACACCTGTGCAGACACTGCAGCTACAGACACTCCACACCTGCGCAGACACTGCAGCTACAGACACACTACACCTGTGCAGACACTGCAGCTACAGACACTCCACACCTGTGCAGACACTGCAGCTACAGACACTCTACACCTGTGCAGACACTGCAGCTACAGACACTCCACACCTGTGCAGACACTGCAGCTGCAGACACTCTACACCTGTGCAGACACTGCAGCTACAGACACTCTACACCTGCGCAGACACTGCAGCTGCAGACACTCTACACCTGTGCAGACACTGCAGCTACAGACACTCCACACCTGTGCAGACACTGCAGCTACAGACACTCCACACCTGTGCAGACACTGCAGCTACAGACATTCCACACCTGTGCAGACACTGCAGCTACAGACACTCCACACCTGTGCAGACACTGCAGCTACAGACACACTACACCTGTGCAGACACTGCAGCTACAGACACACTACACCTGTGCAGACACTGCAGCTACAGACACTCCACACCTGTGCAGACACTGCAGCTACAGACACACTACACCTGTGCAGACACTGCAGCTACAGACACTCCACACCTGTGCAGACACTGCAGCTACAGACACTCCACACCTGTGCAGACACTGCAGCTACAGACACTCTACACCTGTGCAGACACTGCAGCTACAGACACTCCACACCTGTGCAGACACTGCAGCTACAGACACTCCACACCTGTGCAGACACTGCAGCTACAGACACTCTACACCTGTGCAGACACTGCAGCTACAGACACTCTACACCTGTGCAGACACTGCAGCTACAGACACTCCACACCTGTGCAGACACTGCAGCTACAGACACTCCACACCTGTGCAGACACTGCAGCTACAGACACTCTACACCTGTGCAGACACTGCAGCTACAGACACTCCACACCTGTGCAGACACTGCAGCTACAGACACACTACACCTGTGCAGACACTGCAGCTACAGACACTCTACACCTGTGCAGACACTGCAGCTAATTTTAGTTTTACACTTGGTATACCAAAAATCTTTTACAACGTGTAAGCAAAAAACACATTATTGCCACTAGATAATAAAGATACTAGACTGTGCTGAAAAACTCAAGACTAAAATAAACCTTAATACTAAAACCAAAATAAACCGTAAATTAACAAAAACTAGAAAAAAAGAGTGAAACAAACAAATAATTAATGAATGATTAAATGAATAAATAAATATATATATTAAAAATATATATATTTTGTTCTTATAGTTAACTAAAACTATTACAAATAACACACATACAACAGTGAGAAAGAAAAAGACACATTAACTTATTTTAATTTAGTTTAACTATTACTATTATTACAGAAGTTTCCATAAGGAACTGGTATAAAAATAAATAAATAAAAAAATCTAATTTAAAATGTAAAAATTCTGTTTGCAAATAAGTGATGTCAATGCAGATGCAAATATCAGAATTTATCTGCTGTGCATTAAAATTAAATTAATTTAAAATTAAATTTAAAATTAAATTTAATTTAATTTAAAATTAAATTTAAAATTAAATTAAATTAAAAATTAAAATAAATTAAAATTAAATTAAATTAAATTAAATTAAATTAAATTAAATTAAAACATTGTCAGACAAGCCTAATATTAACAGAAATATTTATTTAATATTCATGTTGACGTCAAGAAAGACACAAGAACCAATGACATCTGATATCAGGGACATCAAACCTGACCAAACACAAATAAAAGCATAGCATTTTAAGATTTTCAGTGATTATCAACTTCAATTTGAATCAGTTTCTCACACAAAATTATCATAAGACTTAAAGAGAGAAGAAAGATTCCAGGTTGGAGTTAAATGAGTAGTAAATATTTAGTAGTTAGCTGACGTTTCCATCATGAAGGCCTGCAGATATGCCGAAGCTCACATTTCCACAGGTTCTCCATCAGCGTCACCTGAAAGCAGCGTCTGAAACGTGATGCAGTGTCTGCTGTGTTTCCAGTGGAAGCGGCTCATGTGGGCGGAAAAGCCTCGTCTCAGAGAAACTCGCGATTGTTCACGGCGAACGCCGAGGCGCTCGGGACAGAAAGCAGGTTACGGCTGTTTAATATGTGGAGTCGTACATCAAAAAGACAAATGCAAATCAAACCCGCGGCGTCAACCTCCGCCACGCGGCGCACGGAGACTCTCCTGAACACTTCACACGCCGATAATCTCTCATATCTGCTCAAACACGCTTAATGTCGGCCCATTGATCATCTGTGTTTGCGCTTCTCAAATCTGTGTTTGTTTCTAGAAATGCGCAGGAATGTCAGACTCCGGGGGCCCGGGGCCGACTGGATTCAATCAGTGTTTGCGCTCGATTGTTCTGCGCATCCCAACACACACCAGACCTTTGATATTCTAATGGAGCGAAGAGGAAACTGACTTCAATAATCCACTTCTGCATTTGGGTCATTTGATGAGATTTCAACAAAATAAAATAGAATAAAAGACATAAAAAAATAAATAAAAAAAAATTACTAAAACTAACAAATTATTGATTAAAAACTTCAATAGTTGATAAAAAAAAAATGACATCAATGCAGACAAATACCTGAAAAACCACCTGAATATTTCTGCAACAGTTCAGCCAAATATATAAAATAATATAATATAATATAATATAATATAATATAATATAATATAATATAATATAATATAATATAATATAATATAATATAATATAATATAATATAATATAATATAATATAATATAATATATACAGCCATTTTTTGAATACAGCCATTAAAAAACTAAGAATAGAATTAACTATATTGAAAACAAAAATAATTTAATCCTGTTTGCAAATAAACCGCACAAATGACATCAATCCAGAAAAATACCTGAAAAACTACCTGAATATTCCTGCAACAGTTCAGCCAAAAATAATATATAATATAATATAATGTAATATAATATAATATAGCCATTTTTTAATACAGCCATTAAAAAACGAAATTAAAAAATAAAATGATTAACTAAATAAATAAATAAATAAAAAATAATAATATTTAATCCTGTTTGCAAATAAAATGCACAAATGACATCAATCAAAAAAAAAAAAACTGAAAAATACCTGAATATTCATGTAACAGTTCAGCCAAAAATAAATATTCTGCCATTAATATATAATATAATATAATTAGTTTGTATATTTAACACAAAATTATTTTATTTTATTTTATGAGAAACCTTATTTACCTTTATGCATTTTAAATGTTCATCATTTTAATTTAAAATTACACTTAAAAATTAATAATTTAAAACCAAGAAAAATATTTAGAATTTGAAACAAAATAAAAAAAAATAATAATAAAAAAATTTGTGTGGCTATCTCAAAACAAATTGTGATTAGATTAAAAACCACAATTGAACAAGCCTGAGTTTTTGAGTTTGAGTTTATATTGATGTCAAAAGACCAATAGCATCTAAAATGACTGACATCAAACTTGATATAACACAGACAAAGGCATCAGATTAGGTAAAAATTAAAGTATATATGAAGTAAATATTAACTTCAGTTGGGATCTGGTCCTCAGACAGCTGAACGCATGACCTCTGATATCATTAACAAATGATTTGAGAAGCGTTTTCTCCCTTCTTGAAGATCTATTTATTTCACCCAAAAATGAATATTTTACCATCATTTCCTCATTATCATTACAAACCCGCATGACTGGCTTTCTTCTTTTAACACAAAAGGAGATATTTTGGGATCCAATGTAGTTCGCTTCCCAAAGTTCTTCAAGAAAAGAGAAAAAAAACGTTGGTGTTCAACAGAAGAAAGTCAGGTTTGTAATGACATGACGATGAGTAAATGCTGACAGAATGATGATTTCTGACTGAAATATCCTCTCAATAGTTTATCCAACCTGACAAAAGCACCATATTTGAAGATTATTTCAGTGATTTTTTCCATTTTAAATTTAGACATGTTTCCCACACAACATCTCAAATGAATTTGTGTCAAAACACAGACTAATTAGACGCATGACCTTTGGCATCAACAAATGATTTGCAAAGCGTCTTCTCCTACCTTGAAGCTCTATTTGGAAAGTGATTAAATAAAGTGCAGCTAATAATACAACATTATACAGTCAGAATAATAAAATAAATACACTTAGAAGTATATTTCACCAAAAAATAATTATTCTGTCATTAATTACTCATTACAAACCCATATCACTGTCGCTCTTCTGTTCAGCATAAAAGAAAATATTTTGGGCCCAAATGTTGTTTTGTTCCCAAAGTGACTTCAACAGATAAAGTCATACAGGCTTTAAACAACATAATGAGTAATTAATGACAGAATTATAAGTTTTATTTTGTGCTCAGAATTTATGTCTGTTGAAAACTAGTTCAGATGATTCACAGACAGAACTACTGTAAAAATACGGGACTGCATATGGACTCTTTTAATGAATTACAGCTGCTAAACACATCCAGATGATTACATTCAGAGCTCATTTTTAATATTTTAAAAAAGAAGTAAGTTTGAATGTATCATTTACAGTTTGAAAGTATCATTTAAAGTTTACAAATTATTTACAGTTTAAAAACTATAATTTACAGTTTGAAAGTATCATTTACAGTTTGAAAGTATAATTTACAGATTAAAAAGTATCATTTACAGATTAAAAAGTATCATTTACAGTTTAAAAAGTATCATTTACCATTTGAATGTATCATTCAGTTTAAAAAGTATGCAACTGACCCATAGACTGCCATTATAAAAGGCCCAGATGGCTATCTTTGGATCAGTGTCATATTGAGGTGGGCTCGTTTGTTTTGGGGCAGCAAACAACCAATCACAAATCACCTGTGCACCTATCTAGCCACACCCTAGCAACCAGTATTGAGCACCCTAGCAACCCAAATTCAAACAGGCGTATCTTCAAATCTGAATGTCAAAGAGACATCGGGGTGAGCTCATTTTACTCAGGCAACCAATCAGACTCCCAGAATCACTGTGAAGCTGTCAAACCACGCCCTAGCAACCATTTATAGCACCCTAGCAACTGACCCATAGACTGCCATTATAAAAAGGCCCAGATGGATATCTTTGGATTCAACAACCAATCACAAGGAAAAGGAAAGGAAAGGGGGTGAGTGAGGCCAAGTATGGTGACCCATACAAGGAATTTGTGCTCTGCATTTAACCCATCCAAGTGCACACACACAGTAGTGAACACACACACACACCGTGAACACACACCCGGAGCAGTGGGCAGCCAATGCTGCGGCGCCCGGGGAGCAGTTGGGGGATCGGTGCCTTGCTCAAGGGACTCACCTCAGTCGTGGTATTGAGGGTGGAGAGAGTGCTGTACATTCACTCCCCCCACCTACAATCCCTGCCGGACCTGAGACTCGAACCTGCAACCTTTGGGTTACAAGTCCAAATCTCTAACCATTAGGCCACGGCTGCCCCCTAAATCACCTGTGCACCTATCTAGCCACACCCTAGCAACCAGTATTGAGCACCCTAGCAACCCAAACTCAAACAGGTGTATCTTCAAATCTGAATCTCATAGAGACATGGGGGCTGGTTTATATAATTTTCCCTACCATGTTTACATAGGCATTTTGGACTGAACATAAGTCTGCATCACAACGTCATAGAGACATGGGTGGACTCATTTTACTCAGGCAACCAATTAGACTCACAAGATCACTGTGAAGCTGTCAAGCCACGCCCTGGCATGCCCATTTAGAGCACCCTAGCCTCTGATCCCATAGACTGCCATTATAAAAAGTATCATTTACAGTTAAAAAATATAATTTACAGTCTGAAAAGTATCATTTACAGTTTTTACACTTTGAATGTATCATTTACTTTTTAGTTTATTATTATCTCACGTACCTATTATAGATTCCGTACAAACTTTGGCGCCTAACTCCTATGAAAAATCAACTGAAAATGTCCCATAGAGAGGCTATGAGAGAGAGGTAATTGATAAAACAAGATTAAAATAAGACAACATGTGCTAGCATCATGCTAACAATATGCTATATCATGTTAGCATGACTGTTAAAACATACTAAAAACATGTTAAGTTTGTCTGTTGAAGTGTTAAAACATACTAATAGCATGCTAACATTGTGCTAATCATGCATTAACATAATGGTAAACATTTTAGCATTTTGTTAAAACAACATGGTAATCCTGCTAGCATGTTGCTAGCATCATGGAAATCATGTTAGCATCTTGGTAAAAACATGCTAGCATCATGTTAACATCATGCTAATCGTGTTAACATGTTGCTAGCATCACGTTAATCATGTTAAAACATGCTGAAAATATGCTATTCATGGTCATTTTTATTTTGACAACATATGAACACAATTAGCATTCATATTTTCTAACTCGCATTTTCTTCAGAAAATGTACATATCTAGTTTATTTTAATATTCTAGTTTTACACCATTATATAATGAACGGTACTTTATTAAGCATTGTTTTATCTGCTGTCTTTGACTCGTCGGTCCACCACCCGCTGTTACTGGCAGATCACAAGACCACTGTCTTCACTCCCATTGGTAGATGCCAAACTGCTCATTTGCATAAAGTTCAGCTCAGCCAATCATTTAAACTCCAATCATTTCAAGAGCGTCAAAACAACATCAAAATGTTTGAATGTCCTGATCAAACTAACATCATTTGAATTAAATCATATTTTAATCATGATCATGATTTTTGCATCTTTTAATATATTAAGTATGATATGATTATTTATCCTGAAGGTGTTTTGTTGTAATTTGACACTAGTGTTGTTCCATTGGGATCAAACCTCCACAAGTGTTCATGGTTGCCAGATTTCAATTTTTAAATCCCCCAAATTAAAGCTTTTCTCTTAAACTGATACATTTCCAGCCTAGTGGTTTGATTAATCTTCTCAACCTGGCAACCAATGCACACATGCTCTCTCTGTATTGTGATTATGATCTTGAATCATTGAATAGTAATTACATTTTTTGTGCAAAATAACCACGATTAACCATTTCACCATTATCGCACATCCCTAATTCAACAAGTGACACAAAATCCCCTTCTTTTCTGACAAACGATTTCACATGTTGTGAGCGTCTGTGATTTGCCTTTTTTTTGTGTGTGTGTGATTTGGATTAGTTTAGGCCGTAGCAGTGATTAAACGAGTTAAAGCCATTGTTCATTCTGCTAGTAAAGCGTCTGATATCTGCTCTGAGGAGCCAAACCGCTTTGTATCAAACTCAATTAGAGCATTTATCAATATGTAGAGCAGCTTCTCCAGCCAAATAAACGATGTGTTTGTTGTAGAGCGGGAATGATGGATGAAATACGTTTTCAGCGAGCTCTGATAACGCCATTATCTCTCAGAAAGAGTCGAAACACTTGTTTCTGGTGTTCAGGCGTGCTTAATTAATATTCCCAGCAGCGGCGGCAGTGGAAGGGCTGTGTATCGGTGTTATCCGTTAGAGCCGTTATTGATTGATTGATTGAATTCAGTCTCGGACCCCGAAAGGGCCGCGGGGTTTAATTCCTCCTCATCCGCATCCTGACACAATTATTTATCCGTAAACAGCCGATCGCACCTTTGCGCAGGAGCCTCAAACTCAATCTGGCGGAAGGGGCCGTGTTTTCGCAGACGGAGCCCCTTTTGTCCTTGAAATGAAATGCTAATGCATTATTTGAGCGTTTAGCAGCGGGGAGTCGAACACGGCGACCGGACGACACCTGAAAATCAAAACAAACGCAGAGAAGAATCCCGCATTCAAATGAATCTGCGCTTCTGTCAGAAAGAGCCGCATTCTATTAAAGGCCATTAAGAAGCATCACGACGCTCTGCCTCCAGATAAACCAATCCATTACCGTCTGCAAAACATCTCGCCTTAAATACAACACGAGTGAAGACGTGTGGCCTTACTTACCCTCACTGAACACCAGCCGCTTACTGATCCCGCTCAAAAATCACTATCAATGAAACGCTCTTCAGAAACGCTCATTTTTTCCTTTATTGCCATTATAACTAGTGCAGACCAGTATAATACACTGACAATGTATTTGTGATGATTGTGCAAAAAAACATGCAAAACTCTGTCAATTTTAGTCTTGCATCCAGAGCTGTTACTGTAGGTCCACACATAATGTCTTATTTTGATTTAATTTTAGTTCAAGTTTTAGTAATTTTGTTGTCTTTTTTGTCATTTATTAGTTTTTAAGCACATATAAATAGTTAACACACAGGATTTTTAGCATATGTATATGTATGTGTATGTGTATAATATATATATATATATATATATATATATATATATATATATATATATATATATATAAAATGGTTTTTATTTTTTGTTTTATTTTGGCATCTCTGAGATACTACTGTAGTTTTTTATTAGTAATTATTATTTTAATATTTTTTTTCTTTCCATTTTAATTTTACTAATTTGTTTTTATGAATATTTTAATTGTATTTGATGTTTCCATTTTAATTTTACTATTATATTTATTAATATTGTGTTTTTTTTTAGACTTTGTGTTTTCATTTCAATTTTACCATTCATTTTTTTATGTTTAATTATTTGTATTTTTAGATTGTTTTCATTTTAATGTTAGTATTGTATTTTTATTAATACACTTATTTTTATATTTTCATTTCATTTTAGTTACTTTTAGTAATATTGTTATTCATTTTTGTTTTTTTTATTTCCACTGTAATTTTACTATTACGGTTTGAAGATTTTTTTTTTTTTAATTGTATTCATATGTTTAATTATTTTTATTTTTATATTTTTATTTGATTTTAGTAATTTTGTTAAAATTATTTGTTTTTTCTCTGGAGCAGATCATACAAAAACCAATGTTAAAAAAATGAGATTATATTAATTTATATTAGTTAGTTTTATAGTTTATTTACTGTTATAGTGTTTATTAATATTGCATTTATTTTAGATTGTGTTTTCATTTTGATGTTACTAATTTGAATTAATTTGAGCAATTTTCTTATGCATTTGTTTTTAAATATTTTATATTTCGTTGAAATTGGAAATTTACCAGCAATTTCTGAGTGAAGTTGAGATACTACTGTAGTTTTTTTTATTAATAACGTTAATTAGTTTATTTATTTATTTATTTTTAGATTTTATTTCCTTTTTAACTTCACTACTAAAGTGTTTATTAGTATTGTAAATTATATTTTAGATTTATTTCCATTTAAATTTTAGTATTATGGTTTTTAATAATATTGTGAATTACTTTTTAGTTTTATTTTATGTTTTCATATTAATTTTACTATTAAATTTATTATTAATGTTAATTTTGTATTTTTAAATTTTGATATAATTTTAGTTAATTTTAGTCATTTTGTTGTGCATTTTTGTTTATATTTTATATACATTTTTTAATATGTCTATGATGTTATTTTACTATATCAGTACTTCAGATCAAGATCAAGACGCCGGTCAAATGCATGGCTGTGAATGTGTTAAAGATCACAAACGCAGAGACATGTAGTGTGTGTTTGACTTTAGTAGACTAAAGCCAGAGTAAAGGCAGTGAAGCAATTATCCGAAGCTACACGACCCTTCGAGCGCCTCTCCACGGCAGCATCAGGTAAACTGTGAGGCTAACTAGGCAAGACAAGCCAAGTAATTGACAAGGCCTGTGCGTGTCAGCGCAGGAAGCGCTTTAAAGAGATTTCATTTACTCCGACAGCAAAGCAGACACACGGAGAGACTCGGACGCATTTGTCCCTGTCAGCCGAGCTCATAAACGCCGCACACGTTGTCGCGTGTGTTTTTAAAGCACTGGAGAACACACAATGCTCCTCAGAAGCGCACGCTCACACAAATCTATCCATCTTTTTAGCAGCGCCAGCCAGGGGCGAGAATCAATACGACCGCCCCTCGATAGAGGAGCCAATTTCTCCTAAAGATTTTCCAGTCAGACTTAAAAGGCCTTTTGTTATTGCAGTAGGAACAAAAGTAAACTTTCAGCATTAGACCACGCTGGGGAAAGTTCTCAGGAGAACACAATGCTGGAGAGACCGCCAACAAATATCACACACACACACACATTTGATCCATCTCAATGAGGACACATCACATAATCAAGCTATTCATGAGGACTACCACCTAACAGTTCCACTTGCACTGAAAAAAAGAAAACTGGACTAGGATAAATTCGAGAAATTAGGATTCACTTCACTCAGAAATTACTAGTACATTTTCAATATTGAAACATTAGGACTTTCAAACATTGGTAGTTTTGTTCTGTCAAGAGATTCAAATGTTAAGATTGAAATGTTGGTCAGTTTTGTTCAATTATAAGATTTAAATGTTAAGATTAAAATGTTGGTCAGTTTAGTTTAATTATATGATTTAAATGTTAAGAGATTCAAACACTGACTGGTTTTATTTGTTTAAAAGATCCAAACCTCAGTAGGGTTCAGGTTTTTGCTCAGGTTTTTGTTCATTCAGTTTTGTCTGATTTTGATTATTCAGACATGAAAGATTCTAACATCAGTTGGTTTTGTTCATTCAAGAGAGTAAAATGTTGATTGGTTTTGTTCAATTAAGAGATTCAAACATTAACTGATTTTGTTTGGTTAAAAATTCAAACATCCATAGGTTTTGTTCATTCAAGAAATTTAAACACTGGTTGGTTAGTTTTGCTTAAGAGATTCAAATGTTAACATTAAAATGTTGGTCAGTTTTGTTCAATTATGAGATTGAAATGTTAAGAGATTCAAACACTGACTGGTTTTATTTGGTTAAAAGATTTAAACCTCAGTAGGGTTCAGGTTTTTGCTCAGGTTTTTGTTCATTCAGTTTTGTCTGATTTTGATTATTCAGACATGAAAGATTCTAACATCAGTTGGTTTTGTTCATTCAAGAGAGTAAAATGTTGGTTGGTTTTGTTCAATTAAGAGATTCAAACATTAACTGGTTTTGTTTGGTTAAAAGATTCAAACCTCAGTTGGTTTTGTTTAATCGAGATTCAAATGGTCAGTTTTGTTCAATTACGATGATTCAAACATGATAAATTCAAACATTTTCAAGAGATTCAAATGTTGGTTGGTTTTTTTCTGTCAAGAGATTCAAATGTTAAGATTAAAATGTTGGTCAGTTTTGTTCAATTATAGGATTCAAATGTTAAGAGATTCAAACATTGACTGGTTTTGTTTGGTTAAAAGATTCAAACCTCAGTAGGTTTTGTTCATTCGAGATTCAAATGGTCAGTTTTGTTTGATTATGATGATTCAAACATGAAAGATTCAAACATCAGTCAGTTTTGCTCAATTAAGAGATTCAAATGTTAAGAGATTCATACATTGACTGGTTTTGTTTGGTTAAAAATTCAAACATCCATAGGTTTTGTTCATTCAAGAAATTTAAACACTGGTTGGGTTAGTTTTGTTTAAGAGATTCAAATGTTAACATTAAAATGTTGGTCAGTTTTGTTCAATTAAGAGATTCAAATGTTAAGAGATTCAAACATTGGCTGGTTTTGTTTGGTTAAAAATTCAAACATCCATAGGTTTTGTTCATTCAAGAAATTTAAACACTGGTTGGTTAGTTTTGTTTAAGAGATTCAAATGTTAAGATTAAAATGTTGGTCAGTTTTGTGCAATTATAAGATTCAAATGTTAAGAGAATCAAATGTTGGTCAGTTTTGTTCAATTACAATGACTCAAACATGATAAATTCAAACATTTTCAAGAGATTCAAATGTTTGTTGGTTTTGTTCTGTCAAGAGATTCAAATGTTGGTTGGTTTTGTTCTGTCAAGAGATTCAAATGTAAAGATTAAAATGTTGGTCAGTTTTGTTCAATTATAAGATTCAAATGTTAAGAGATTCAAACACTGACTGGTTTTATTTGGTTAAAAGATTTAAACCTCAATAGGTTTTGTTCATTCGAGATTCAAATGGTCAGTTTTGTTTGATTATGATGATTCAAACATGAAAGATTCAAACATCAGTCAGTTTTGTTTATTCAAGAAATTCAAACATTGGTTGGTTTTGTTTGTTCAAGAGATTCAAATGTTAAGATTAAAATGTTTGTTAGTTTTGTTCAATTAAGAGATTCAAATGTTAAGAGATACAAACATTGAAAGGTTTCGTTTGGTTAAAAGATTCAAACTTCAGTTGGTTTTGTTCATTCAAGAGAGTCAAATGTTAGGAGACATAAACGTAGGTCAGTTTTGTTCAGTCAAGGGATTCAAACATTGGCTGTTCGATTAAGAGATTCAAACGCTAAGATTTTCAAACATCGGTTGGTTTTGTTCATTCAACAGATTCAAACGTTAGTCAGTTTTGTTTGATCAAGAGATTCACGTCACCTAGTTTTGTTCAATTAAGAAGTTCAAACATGGGTTGGTTTTGTCTGGTTAAGAGATTCAAATGCTGGTTGGTTTTTTTATTCAAGAGATTAAAATGTTACTAAGTTTTGTTCTTTCAAGAGACTGAAACGTTAAGAGATTCAAAGGGTGATCGGTTTTGTTCATTTAAGAGATTCAAACATGAGAGTCAAACATTGGTTTTGTTTGGTTAGGAGACTCAAACATCAGTAAGTTCTGTTCATTTAAGAGATTCAAATGTCTATGTTAATGAATTTGGAGTTAAATGCTAATGAACCTAAATAAAACATGCACAAACTTTACCAGCTAAAGATAAAATAAGCAGACATAAATAAAACATTACATTTTTATGTGTTATTAATGTCATTCAGATTATTTGAGTTTTGTGCACATGTGAGCAATTGCTCTCACATTTGTTCATATATTTATAATAAATTTTTCTATGAATGTAATTACTGATGCATAACTTTTTCTGTGTAGCTGAAAAGTAAAGTACAGGATTTTATTCTCAGGAAATGCATGGAAACGCACTAATCAAATGTACACCTTGAATGCAATGATGTGGATAAAAGCATCTATTAAATGCAGTAAAAATGTAAACAAATCAATATTTGCTCCTGAAAACATTTATGCACATATTTGATGCACAAATGCATGCTCAGTTAGTGAATAAGACCAGATATTTACTTAATATATGACTCATTTTTATAATCTGAGGCATCATTAAATGCCGGTTTTATCACAGTTTCTGGAATGAATGTGAGTCTCACATCACAATTTGTAAAAACAACACTGATCCCAATATAATCAATTAATCTTTTCACACTGGAAGTGGCTCAAACTCATTTAGACAAACATACTATATATATTTATTTATAATACAATATTGCTATAGTCTTGCAGCTGATTGGTCCATTTGAATGAGGTGATGTGCATCACAAAAGTGTTTGATTGGATAACAAATGCAATTTCTGGAGAGAGTTTTGTCCCTGAAGTATTGTCTAGCTGCATAAACACACACTCTCTCACACACACACACACACACACACACACACACACACACAAAGCTATTCTCTAGCATGAAAAATGAGAGTCATTCTGCAGTCATATTGTTTTCTTCCACAATTATATATCAGCATAATCAGTGGTTTAATAATCATTTCAGAGCCGTATTCCTTTAATCAACAATCCTCTGCTGTACCATTCCATCTATATGCCTCATCTCAGTGTGTGTGTGCGTGTGTGTAACGATTCGCTCTAAATCAATACAGCCATAAACAAAACTAGAAGGGAAAATAATGAAATGGATGAGTCGACCCGGCTGAAGGTCAAAAACGTCCAATTACAGCAAATTAATGTTCCTGTTATGAATGTAATTAAAACAGCGGCATATAACAACGTACATGAGCTCTAGTTAACCTAGTCAGCTCCCTACCTAGACGACACGCAGGCTCCTGATGTGAAGGCAGACAGCAGGATCATTCCTGACAGCACCACATGCATCCCTAATGGGAAAATCAATCCCAGGATTCAAGTCGAGTCAAATCTTGCACAAAACGCATGGTTACAAAGCAGCAGTTTTGTTTGTTCAAGAGAATCAAACATTGGGTGGTTTGGTTCTGTCAAGAGACTCAAATGTTAAGAGATTTAAAAATTGAGAGTTTTTGTTCAATTAAGAGATTCAAATGGTTGGTTTCGTTCGTTCAAAATTTTAAATCTCTTTAGATTTAAACGTTAAGAGATTCAAACATCGGTAAGTTTTGTTTGTTCAAGTAATTCAAATGTTGGCTGGTTTTGTTCTGTCTAGAGATTCAAATGTTAAGAGATTCAAACATTTATAGTTTTTGTTCAATTAAGAGATTCAAATGGTCGGTTTTGTTCATTCAAGAGATTTAAACGTTAAGAGATTCAAACATCAGTAAGTTTTGTTCAATTAAGATATTCAAATGTTGGTAGGTTTTGTTCTGTCTAGAGATTCAGATATTGTTTTGTTCATTCAAGAGATTGGCTGGCTTTGTTCGTTCAATAGATTCAAATGTTAAGAGATTCAAACGTCAGTAGGTTTTGTTTAATTAAGAGATTCAAATGTTGGTAGGTTTTGTTAGTTCAAGAGATTCAAACGTTAAGAGATTCAAATATCGGTTGGTTTTGATCAATTAAAAGATTCAAAAGTTGGCTGGTTTTGTTCTTTCAAGAGATTCAAATGTTGAGATTCAATCATTGGACAGTTTAGTTTGTTCAAGAGATTCAAACGTTAACAGATTCAAACATCAGCTTGTTTCGTTCATTGAAGAGATTCAATTGTTGGCTGGTTCTGTCTACAGATTTAAATGTTAAAAGATTCAAACATAGGTTGGTTTTGTTTGTTCAATAGATTCAAATGTTAAGAGATTCAAACATCGGTTGGTTTTGATCAATTAAAAGATTCAAAAGTTGGCTGGTTTTGTTCTTTCAAGAGATTCAAATGTTGAGATTCAATCGTTGGACAGTTTAGTTTGTTCAAGAGATTCAAACGTTAACAGATTCAAACATCATCTTGTTTCGTTCATTGAAGAGATTCAATTGTTGGCTGGTTCTGTCTACAGATTTAAATGTTAAAAGATTCAAACATAGGTTGGTTTTGTTTGTTCAAGAGATTCAAATGTAGGTCGGTTTAGTTTGTTCAAAGGATTCAAACATTAAGAAATTCAAACTTCAGCTGGTTTTGTTCATTCAAGAGATTCAAATGTTAAGAGATTCAAACATCGGCTGGTTTTGTTTGTCCAAGAGATTCAAATGTCAGTAGGTTTTGTTCAATTAAGAAATTCAGGTTGGTTTTGTTCGTTCAAGAGATTAAAACATTAAGAGATTCAAACATTGGTTGGTTTTGTTCAATTAAAAGATTCAAATGTTGGCTAATTTTGTTCTTTCAAGAGATTCAAATGTTAAGAGATTCAAACATCAGCTTGTTTCCTTCATTCAAGAGATTCAATTGTTGGCTGGTTTTATTCTGTCTACAGATTTAAATGTTAAAAGATTCAAACATAGATTGGTTTTGTTTGTTCGAAATATTCAAATGTTTGCTGGTTTTGTTTGTTCAAAAGGTTCAAATGTTAAGAAATTTAAACATCAGTTGGTTTTGTTCAATTAAGAGATTTAAATGTTGGCTGGTTTTGTTCGTTCAAGAGATTTAAATGTTAAGAGAATCAAACATCTGCAGGTTTTGTTCAATTAAGAGATTCAAATGTTGGCTGGATTGTTTGTTCAAGCGATTCAAATTTTAAGAGATTCAAAGATCAGTTAGTTTTGTTTAATTAAGAGATTCCAATGTTGGCTGGATTTGGTTCATTCAAGAGATTCAAATGTTAAGATATTCAAATGTCAGTAGGTTTTGTTCAGTTAAGAGATTTAAATGTTGGTTGGTTTTGTTTGCTCAAGAGATTCAAACGTTAAGAGATTCAAACATCGGCTGGTTTTGTTTGTCCAAGAGATTCAAATGTCAGTAGGTTTTGTTTAATTAAGAGATTCCAATGTTGGCTGGTTTTGTTCGTTCAAGAGATTCAAATGTTAAGAGATTCAAACGTCAGTAGGTTTTGTTTAATTAAGAGATTCAAATGTTGGCTGCTTTTGTTCGTTCAAGAGATTCAAACGTTAAGAGATTTAAACATTGGTTGTTTTTGTTTGTTCGAGATATTCAAATGTTTGCTGGTTTTGTTTGTTCAAAAGGTTCAAATGTTAAGAAATCCAAACATCAGTTGGTTTTGTTCAATTAAGAGATTCCAATGTTGGCTGGTTTTGTTCGTTCAAGAGATTCAAACATCGGTTGGTTTTGATCAGTCAAGAGATTCAAATGTTGGCTGGTTTTGTTCGTTCAAGAGATTCAAATGTAAAGAGATTCAATCGTTTATAGGTTTTGTTCAATTTAGAGATTCAAATGTTGGTCAGTTTTGTTCGGTCAATAGATTCAAACATCAGTTGGTTTTGTTCAATTAAGAGATTCCAATGTTGGCTGGTTTTGTTCGTTCAAGAGATTCAAATGTTAAGAGATTCAAACGTCAGTAGGTTTTGTTCAATTAAGAGATTCAAATGTTGGCTAGTTCTATTTATTGAAGAGATTCAAATGTTAAGAGATTCAAACATCAGTTGGTTTTGTTCAATTAAGAGATTCCAATGTTGGCTGGTTTTGTTCGTTCA
Source organism: Garra rufa (assembly GCF_049309525.1). Taxonomy (NCBI): domain Eukaryota; kingdom Metazoa; phylum Chordata; class Actinopteri; order Cypriniformes; family Cyprinidae; genus Garra; species Garra rufa. The sequence continues at coordinate 813,259 of NC_133370.1, forward strand.
AGAGATTCAAATGTTAAGAGATTCAAACGTCAGTAGGTTTTGTTTAATTAAGAGATTCAAATGTTGGCTGCTTTTGTTCGTTCAAGAGATTCAAACGTTAAGAGATTTAAACATTGGTTGTTTTTGTTTGTTCGAGATATTCAAATGTTTGCTGGTTTTGTTTGTTCAAAAGGTTCAAATGTTAAGAAATCCAAACATCAGTTGGTTTTGTTCAATTAAGAGATTCCAATGTTGGCTGGTTTTGTTCGTTCAAGAGATTCAAATGTTAAGAGATTCAAAGATCAGTTAGTTTTATTTAATTAAGAGATTCAAATGTTGTCTGGTTTGGTTCATTCAAGAGATTCAAATGTTAAGAGATTCAAGCATTGGTTGGTTTTGTTTGTTCAAGAGATTCAAATGTTGGTTGGCTTTGTTCCTTCAAGAGATTCAAATGTTAAGAGATTCAAGCATTGGTTGGTTTTGTTTGTTCAAGAGATTCAAATGTTGGTTGGCTTTGTTCCATCAAGAGATTCAAATGTTAAGAGATTCAATCATTAATAGGTTTTGTTCAATTTAGAGATTCAAACATTGGTCATTTTTGTTCGGTCAATAGATCCAAACATCAGTTGGTTTTGTTCATTCAAGAGATTGAAATGTGGGTCTGTCTTGTTCGATCAAGAGATTCATACGTGGACTGGTTTTGTGCTGTTAAGTGATTTAAACATTGGTCTTTTCATATTTTGTTCAGAGATTTAAATGTCGTCAGTTTGTTGCAAGTGAAGAGGCAGAGAATATTATAACCTCATAATGCATTCAAAACTGAAGCATATCTCCAAAATAGTCCAATCTAATTATAAACAGAACAATATGCGTGAGCGCGCTGTGTATTTTTATGAGTATGGTATCATTATCTTAGCAGCGGGCTCACGTCAGACTCCACTGGAATCAACTGTTGAGTCGAGTCTTGACACGACAGCTTTCTGTCTATGTAGAGCGCTCCCTATGTAGGCAGCAGACAGCGAGACAGCTCACTCCTGTCTCTCTCTGCCAATTCAGCAATTACCAGTCTTCATCGTCCGCCAGGACAGAGCGCCGCTCGATCCGTTCGGATAGCCGCTAACAAACGCCTCGTCTTTCTCCCGCGTGTCCCTAAAGACGCCGCCACCAGCCAATCTCAGGTAATTTAAAGCGCTGCCAGCCTGTCTCTCTGCCACCTCTGCGGAGCGGCCCTCAGGGGCCCGTGACTCTCTCCTCTCTTTCTCTTATTTCACCTCTCTATTGGCAGCTCCCGGCAAGCAGCTCTCGCTCTAAATCGCATGTATATATACTGTCCGCTCGGGCACTTTGAAGTGGAGAGGATTTAACCAATCAATCGCTATATCATCATCAATCAAGCCGTCGCTCTCGTTGCGATCGATCGGACGGTGAAATGGAGCAGTCGGCCCACAGATTTGGACGGATAATCTGGCCCGCTGGCTGAGACGTGCATTTCTCCTTTCAGCTGATACGTGTCAAAGGAGAGAAAGAGAAAGAGAGAGACGATGGACATTATCTGCTAAAACACAAAATAAAACTCAGCTCGAGTGAATGAATCCAGGTCACTGGCTGCTAAAATAGGACATGAAGAAGCCCAATGACTTTAGAGGCTAAATTACACATAGACAGTTATTCAGAAGCTGATTTGCTGACTTGTTGAAGATTCTCACTCAGAACCTAAAGATGCACAATATGCAAAACATGCAAACTCCAAATGCAAAAACACACATGTGTGACCCTGGACCACAAAACCAGTCATAAGTGTAAATTTGTCGAAATTGAGATTCTTACGTCATCTGAAAGATGAGTAAAATAGATTTCCATTGATATATTGTTTGTTAAAATAGGACAATGTTTGTCTGAGATACAACTATTTGAAAACCTGGAATCTGAGGATGCAAAAAAATCTAAATATTGAGAAAATCGCCTTAAAAGTTGTCCAGATGAAGTTCTTAGCAATGCATATTACTAATCAAAAAGTTTTTATATATTTATTGTAGAAAATTTACAAAATATCTTCATGGAACATGATCTTTACTAATGCTAATGATTTTTGGCATAAAAGAAAAATCGATAATTTTGACCCATACAATGTATTTTGGGCTATTGCTACAAATATACCCGTGCTACTTAAGACTGGTTTTGTGGTCCAGGGTCACATATGTACAATTCACTCCAGTTTCCATCTGAAATAAACATTAGTCGCAGTTTAACACCAACCAATTTTACTCGCGTCACATAAATTATGATTACAGAGCTGGATTATCCAATAAAAAAAGACCTGTTTTCACATGGTTTCTTGCACTATACTATTTTGTAAGTGCAAAACTATTTTACCATAGTGTGTGATTTGTAAAACTAATGCATTTTGGCATTTTGCATCGCATAACCAGCTCCATATGTGTGGCTTTTCTGACATAGTAAACTTGCTCGGTAGCGCACCCGGTACAGCATAGCACTTGTAATGTGAAGAGCTCAAGTATGAGTCCCATCAATCATAAGTCACAATAAAAGAGCTCTTGTAGAAAGAGACTTGTAGAAACAAGATAAAATGTCATGGTTGCTTTTGCATGTGTGTTTTTTTAATCTTGTTTCTAGTCAAAATATCTTAAATTCTCAAATCAAGATGCATTTCCTAGATAAGCTAAATGACAGAATATTTAGTCGCGTTTCTTGGGGAATTTAAAAAAAATTGAATTAATTGGAATTAAGTTGATTTCGCTTAATACAAGTTAACTTATCTGCCAGTGGGGTAAGAAAAATAATCTTGTTAATTTTATCCCCAGAAAACAAGACAAAATATTTTTTGTCATTTTCTTTTATCTATAGTAAATGCATCTTGATTTAAGAATTTTTAGATATTTTGACTAGAAACAAGAAAAAAAATACTAAGTAAGTCACTTTTTTCTAGCCAAAATATGCATTTCAAACAAAAAGGCCCAATTTAAAATATTTTTGACGTTTAAAATATTTAGTTTTAACTTTCATATACTAAAAATATATTTCAAAATGTATTTTAGCGGCAAAAAATATATTCCAGTCTTACAGTAGCCTATATCAAAACTGTTTATAATGATTAAATATTGTTTCATTTTTTGAATGGACATTCAAGACTATTTGGAGAACCTTTATTTTTAAGAGTGTATCTGAAACTTAAATAAATTGCATAAAGCCATTAAAATGAGAAACTTTAACTCAAATCGTGTGGAAAAACACACAAAATAACATAATTTTGACATTTAAACTCTCAACAGTCCCAAGCAAAGCATGCTGAGAAAACAAAAACAAGACCTACTTTAACTCATTCCGTTTGAGTTATGCTTCAAATAATCAGTTATTCAGTTATCATAACACGTTTCTGTTAAGTACATAAACTTTAAATTGGATGGATTTAAAGTGCACAATCGATGCAATTAAAGCTCTTCCAGTCTTTTCCTAATTTTAAAGCATCATTTTAGTTGCTGTCTGCAGCCCTGAAACGTGTTTTAACATCAAGTGAATAAAGTCGAGCGAGCACCGTCTAAAAGAAGCACCTTTCCGTTTCAGAGTGTTGTCAAGTGCACAAAAAGACTACTTATTTTATTATTATTATTATTATATATGTGTAAGCTCTTAAAAATAAAGGCTCTAAAGGGGTGTTTTTGCAGTGATGCCAAAAAAGGAACCATTTTTGGTTCTCCAAAGAACCTTTTAGTAAACAGTTCTTAAAAGAACCGTTTTAAAGAACATTTCCACTATAAAGAACCTTTTCTACATTTAAAAGGTTCCATGGACATTCAAGATTATTTGTGGAACCATTATTTTTTAAGAGTGCAGCTGAATTTTGAAAACTAAATTGCAGAAAGCCATTAAAACTAGAAACTTTAACACAAATCTTGTGTAAAAACACACAAAATAACATATAATTTTGACATTTCCTCTCACAACGGTCCCAAGCAAAGCCTGCTGAGAAAACAAAAACAAGACCTACTTTAAGTCATTCAGTTTGAGTTATGCTTCAAATAATCAGTTATTAAGTTATCATAACAGGTTTCTATTAAGTAGCTGAAAGCTCTTCCAGTCTTTTCCTAATTTTAAAGTATCACCACAATTGTCTGCAGCCCCGAAACGTCTTTTAACATGAAGTGAATAAAGTCGAGCGAGCGGCGTCTAAAAGAAGCACCTTTCCGTTTCAGAGTGGTGTCATTTGAAAAATGGAGAGAAAATTGCGTCAATTTCTCAAAGGAGAAAATGCAATGTTTTGGCGGCGCTGAACAGCTTGGTTAAGTGGCCGGTCTGATGGGGCCGATTTGATCGCGGGTCCGTCTGGTCATTATTTCAATCTCTCCGGTACGGGTCCAGAATGCTGATGTGCCGGGTGCGAGCGAACCCTCTGCGCTCATGTCAATGCATGAGAGTCAGCCGCTGGGGCGCAGCTTCAATTTGGACAATAAAAAACAAGCAGGAGGGGCGATCGAATCTTTCCCGTGCAGCAGAGACACGGACAATGGAATCTTCCGGAAGATCCCCGAGGAGAAGGACAGAACGCCTCCGAAGCGCTCGTGACATAATAAACGCATGCATCCGGTGCTCAGTTGAGGGCCGTGTTTGTTTCAGCTGATGGTCGGTGTTTACGTTCTGCCTGATATGATGAATCCAGCATCTGCTAACAGCCACGGCCGTGAATGTTTATCTGGATGTGAATTGATTCTCTGTGAGGGGTCCGTTCGATATGGCTTCGCTTCAGAAGTTGCCCTCCTCCACGTCCCTCAGCGGTTCGATCGGGAACGACTGGCTGACCGACCGCAGAAGAGAACGCTGTGAAAGAAACGCGAGGATCCGATCAACCCAGTTAACGAACCTCCTCTGGTTTAGGCTTCAGACCAGATCGGTTTACAAGACTGCACTGTTTTAATGCAACTCTGTATTGCACACGCAGCTTTACAACATCAATGTCAATAATCAAACACGCTCTGCTCCACTGCCCTATTTATCTTAGTGTTAGAACGTCTGATTCATTCTAGCAAAATGGAATAATGAATTTTGAACACTGAATAATAATATAAAACTGTGTGACTTACTTTCTTCTGTGGAGCACATAAGACAATATTTCAAAATATGTGGGGATTGTTAGTTTCATTGATTTTTTGGTCCATGCAATGAAAGTGAATGGGGTCCAATGTTGTTTGGATCCTAGTTTTCTTTAAAACATCTTGTGTTTTGCTGAAGAATGCATGCACAAAAACAGCATTAAAACACTAAACTAAATTCAATTTAAGATCATGCTCCATGAAAATATTTTGTACATTTCCTACCGTAAATATATCAAAACTTAATTTTTGATTAGTAATATGCATTGCTAAGAACTTCATTTGGACAGCTTTAAAGGTGATTTTCTTGATATTTTGATTTTATGGCACCCTCAGATTAAAGATTTTCAAATAGTTGTGTCTCTGCCAAATATTGTCCTGTCCTAACAAACAATACATAAATGGAAAGCTTATTTAATCAACAATTGTTTCTTTTAAGAATGTTCTGCAACCATGCAATCAGAATTGCTTTTTGAGTCAAGAAAATATCTAAAAGAAACAAAATTATGTTTCATTTGAAAAATTAAGAGAAAAATGCAAGTATTCTGTTGCATATTTCAGCCACGCCTCCTCTCTATGAAACCCCGCCCTCCAAAGACACATCAGCCAATCCACTGTCAGTAAAGTTGAATGTGCCAAATAATTGACAGGCCAAGATTGTTTGTGATTGGCTAAAGAATTGGCAGGCCAAGCCCTCTGACTATTAAAAAACACTTTTCACATTTTCCAATAAATTACTGCTCATAACTGCGGAAAATTGAAATATTGCGTCTGCAGCCCTGAAATCAGAAATGCCTTAAAGTCAAGAAAGCATCTAAAAGAAACACAAAATTCCATTTCATTTGAGAAACAAAGAAAAATGCACAAATTCTGTTGCTTATTTTAGCCACGCCTCCTCTCTATGAAACCCCGCCCTCCAAAGACACATCAACCAATCCAATTTCAGCAAAACTGAACGGGGAAATTGATTGACAGGCAGAGAGTGTTTGTGATTGGCTAAAGTATTGCAGGCCACACCCTCTGACTCTTAAAACACTTAAAGGCAACTTTTCCAATTAATTATTTGCTGATATTCAAATATTATTGCAAACAATAGCACAATCAATGCATATCAGCTGTAATTCTTTTTGAAATAGTACCAAAATTGTTGCTTTTAGGAATGTTTTAGTTGCGTCTACAACCCTGAAATTAAAATTGTGTCTTAATGTCAAGAAAGCATCTAAAAGAAGCAAAATTATGCTTTGTTTGAAAATTGGAAAGAAAAGCAAACTATGTTGCCTATTTCAGCAACACCTCCTCTCTATGAAGCCCCGCCCTCCAAAAACACAACAACCAATCGACTGTCAGCAAACCAGAATGTGCAAAATGATTGACAACCAGAGATTGTTTGTGATTGGCTAAAGAATTGGCAGGCCAAGCCCTCTGACTCTTACAATACTAACAGGCACATTTTCCAATAAATTATTGCTCATAACTGTGGAAAAGTGAAATATTATTGCATCTGCAGCCCTAAAAAAAAGTGCTTTAAAGTCAAGAAAGCATCTAAAAGAAACACTAAATTCTAATTTAATTTGAAAAATGGAGGGAAAAATGCAAAAATGCTGTTGCTTATTTCAGCCACGCCTCCTCTCTATGACAAGTGCATTTTCCAATTATTTGCTGATAACTGGGGAACATTTAAACATTTATCACAAACAATAGTGGAATAACACAATCAAATGCATATAAGCCGTAATGCTTTTTTGAAATATTGTCAAAACTGTTACTTTTAAAAATATTTTAGTTGCATCTACATCCCTAAAAAACAGAATTACATCTTAAAGTCAAGAAAGCTTCTAAAAGAAACTAAATTATGCTTCATTTGCAAAATGGAGAGAAAAACACAAGAATTATGTTTTGTATTTCAGCCACACCTCCTCTCTATGAAGCCCCGCCCTCCAAAGACACATCAACCAATTAACTCTCAGCAAACCTGAATGTGCAAAATGATTGACAGGTAGAGATTGTTTGTGATTGGCTAAAGAATTGGCAGGTCAAGCTCTCTGACTCCTAAAATGCTTAGACACATTTTCCAATGTATTATTGCTCATAACTGCAGAAAACTGAAATATTATTGCGTCTGCAGCCCTGAGATCAGAAATGTGCCTTAAAGTCAAAAAAGTGTCTAAGAGAAACACAAAATTCAAATTTCATTTGAAAAATGGAGGGGAAAATGCAAAAAATGTTGTTATTTCAGCCACGCCTTCTCTCTATGAAACTCCGCCTCCAAAGACGCATCAGCCAATCCACTGTCAGCAAGCCTGAACATGCAAAATGACTGACATATGACTCTTAAAATACTTCAAGACACTCACTTGAATATTAGCTGCTGTTATGATCACGTACAGTATCTAACTTATTTGTTTTCAAAGTTTGACTAAGTTTGAACTACTTTATATTCTGAGCAGTCATTAGTTTGACAAAGTACAGTTTCAAAGCAACTTCAGCCCCACATTAATCTGCCCAGAAAGCCTCAAATCCGGCAGAAAACACAACAAACGGAGAAAAGGAGAGACAACAGGGATATTTCCCCTCGCATTTGTTTCCTCTCTCACCGTACAATCTCTATAAGTCTAATTTGTAAGAGGCGTCCGCTGAGGGTTGATCTTCAGCTGGGACGCTCATTATGTTTGATCATCGCAATAAACAAGACCATTAACACGCCTTGTTGTTTTAAGATCCGTAACAAATTCCTCTTGTTTTCTCCGCTTTGAGAGAGAGGGAATAACTCAAGGTTGGGCGTTCAGACGCACGCTTTGGAGAATTATGAAACGAGTGGGTAGAAAATGAAAAGCTGGTGTAATTTATCACGAATGAGGGAAGCAGAAATCACGTTATCTGTGGAACCCAATACACCAAACACACCAAAGTCCATTTATCCCGTCCGAGTTACCTGATTCCCGCTCTGGAACCTGTGATGGGATTCACAGAGAGCGGGGAATACATTGGTTTGGATCAATAATTGGAACATGATCTGAGCAGTTATTCACGTGTAAGCGCTGCTCACAGCGGGACGCTGAGCTGAACGCTTTAAGACGTCTCGACTCGGATCATGAGGACATGCGGCTCATGTTGGTCAACAGACGGAGAGCCTGTAGAGTTTGACAACACCATCACAGACGCTGAGTTTGATTTAGATGACACAGACTAAATGCTGCTTCTGTATACACTGCCACTCCAACGTTTGAGTTCAGCGAGACTTGTAATGTTTTATAAAGAAGTCTCTTATGCTCATCAAGGCTGCATTTATTTGATTAAAAATACAGTAAAATCTGTAAAACTGTGAAATATTTTTACAATTTCAAATAAGTGTTTTCTATTTAAATATATTTTAAAATGTAATTTATTTCTGTGATCAAAGCAGGATTTTCAGCATCATTACTTCAGTCTTCAGTGTCACATGATCCTTTGGAAATCATTCTAATATGCTGTTTTCCTGCATTTATTTGATTAAAACTACAGTAAAAAATCTGAAATATTATTATAGTATAAAACAGCTGTTGTCTATGTGAATATCTGTTAAACTGTAATTTATTTCTGTGATCAAAGCAGGATTTTCAGCATCATTACTCCAGTCTTCAGTATCACATAATTCTTCAGAAAGCATTCTAATATACTGATTTGCTGTTATTTGATCAAAAATACAGTAAAAAAAAAAAAAAAAGTAAAATATTTGTATTTTAAAAATGTTAAATTATTTGATACTGAAGACTGGAGTATTGATGCTGAAAATTCAGCTTTGAACACAAAAATAAATTACATTTGAACAGATATTCACATAGAAAGCAGCTATTTTACTTTATAATAATATTTCACAATTTTTACTGTTATTTTTAATCAAATAAATGCAGGAAATCAGCATATTAGAATGATTTCTGAAGGATCATGTGACACTGAAAACTGGAGTAATGATGCTTAAAATACAGCTTTGAACACAAAAATAAATTACATTTTAACAGATATTTACATAGAAAGCAGCTATTTTACATTACAATAATACATTATAAATTTCAGATTTTTTACTGTATTTTTAATTAAATAAATACAGCAAATCAGCATATAAGAATGATTTCTAAAGGATCACGTAACACTGAAGACTGGAGTAATGAGGCTCAAAATTAAACTTTGAACACAAAAATAATTTACATTTTGACAGATATTCACATAGAAAACAGCCGTTTTAAATTTAAATAATATTTCAGATTTTTTACTGTATTTTTGATCAAATAAATACATTTTTGATGAGCAGAAAAGACTTCTTTTTATATATACTTTGTTTAATATTTATATGTTATAATGTGTTCATTTCATTAAAACAGCAAAAAAAGATGCAGAAAATGCACAAAAAGTAAAATTAGTTCAAACGATCAGCAGAACAGACGCTCTTTTCTTTCACAGTTTGTTTAAAGCTCAACATTGGTGCTTGGTTTCATGAATTATGAACGGCAAGCGTCTTACGGTCCACTTCATCTGTCATCCGTCCACCAACATTTAACAAAACAATACTCTTGAACTTCAGCCCAAATCAGAAATTTGACATACTAACACAGAGTCATGATGTTCATCTCAGATTCAGTTTCGCAGCCGGTGTTTGGTGGACTTCAGAGGTTGCTGGAGCGTTTAATTGATGACGGAAGGAAACATGACAAATAGCGCTCCGCACCTGAGTTCTTTCAAATTGAAAGAGTCGCTGGCATGAATTAATTGTGTGTTAAACAAAGGCAGGCTGCCCAGCGTCCCACAGCCTCATTAATATGGTCAATTATTAAATCCCACTGCCGTGTGAAGACTTTTGACCTATTTTCCATCAACTATTCCATCATAACAGCACACCGCCAGAAAACAGACTTCATCCAGCCTCCTTTCATATGAGAAACAAACACTATTGTTTTCAGATAAACTTCTTGAATATACATAGTAAAAAAAATGAATCTTTCAGTAATATATTACTTGTCCATTTTAAATGTAAAGAAATTCTTAATGTCAAATAAATGCATTAGTAGTAGTAGAAATAATAATAATAATAACAATAATAATAATAATAATAATAATAATAATAATAGTAGTAATAGTAGTATAAATGGATTTATAAAATAAATAAAAATGTAATAACATTATATGATCACCAACATCCCTATTATTATAACATTTTCATTAAAAACATTATTATTATGATTATTATTATGATTATTATTATTATTATTGTTATAAATTAAATATTACACATAAAACACTGGTTATATTATTCTGTGTAACATTATTACTGTTAAATACATGTAAATAATAATAATAATAATAATAATAATTATTATTATTATTCTTATTATTATTATTGTTGTTATTATTATTATTATTATTAAAAATAATCCTAAAAATGTATTATTATTATTAATAAAGAATAACACTAATAAAATGTATTATTATTATTATTATTATTATTATTAAAGAATAACAGATAAAACATTATTATTGTAAATAAAAAAGATGATTTTTATTGTTATTAAGAATAATATAAATAAAATAAAATAAAACATTATTATTATTATTATTATTATTATTAAAGAATAACACAAATAAAACATTATTACTATTACTATTATTAATATAAATATGTATTATTGTTATTGTTATTATTATTAAAAAATAACTAATAAAACATTTTTATAAATAAAAAATAAGATTATTATTATTATTATTATTATTATTATTATTTAAGAATAACATAAATAAAACATTATTACTATTACCATTATTAATATAAATATGTATTATTGTTATTGTTGTTATTAAAGAATAACAAATAAAACTTTTTTATAAATAAAAAATAAGATGATGATGATGATTATTATTATTATTATTATTAATATTATTTTAAATAAAATATTATAAATAAAATATTGGTTATATTATTATGGTTATATATGGTTATACTAAAAAAGATTATTTATTATCACGTAAGAATAACACAAATAAAAATATTATTATTGTTATTATAATAAATAAAAATAAGATTACTATTTTATTGTTATTGGTATTGTTTTAAATAAAATATTAGTAAGTAAAATATTCGTTATATTATTATAATGCAAAGTAGTATTAATGTAAAAAAATTTATAATAATATTAATGATAATAATAAATCACTTCAATTTAATTATTATATTATATAATTTATTTTGCTTGTTAATTTGTTTATTCATATAGTTTTATCATATATAAAAAATGATTATTATTGTTGTTTTTGCTTCTCAAGCAAATAAGAGAATGAACAAATGAAGAAAGCAAGTGACGGACACAGAAAAACACGCCACATATAAAACACACAGAGAAAAAATACATTTAAAAAAAACCTAATAATTGACATAATAATTGTGAGCTGAAAGAATGTGAAGAATCTCAGAGAGATAATGAGGAGAAAAAGCCACTGAAGTCAAGACGAGCGCCTTACAGCGAATCAGAGATCTGACTTATGAACACATCGAGCACAGATTCAGCTGATTCTCCAAACGCTGATGTTTACTGTGGGAATTGATCAGTAAATCACTCTTAATGATGTGTTTTAGTCCAGATCTACTGCTGGATGTTCAGAGACACTCAGACAGCTGTGTGTGCGCTAATGAGAAAACAAAACGCCGCTTCCTGTGCATCGACGAAGCTTTCGGCTCGAGAGATCTCCAAACTTCTGCTGCTTTGGACGCTTTAGATTGTAACTCACGTCTGAAGCGACTCGCCTGACGAACCATAACAATGCAGCGCATCTCTCCTGCTCTTAAAACACCATTATGAATATTCAGGTGGAGTCGCCATCTGCTTCCAGCATTGGAGGATGAAAACACATCCGCAGCTGAATATTAAGTTATTACATCTGAGCGTGTTTTACGCTTCTCTAGCGACGGATGCAGATGTTTAATAACAACCGGGAATTCATCGCTCCATTCTGATTCAACCCCTTCATTCAGCTACACACAGCGCTTTTGTCTCGGTTTC
>NC_133370.1:825867-849062 GCF_049309525.1 Garra rufa
CACGAAAAGCTTGTGGAGGCTTGTTATGAATGCAACATAAGGCTAATGCCAAATTAAAATAAAACACCTTCAGGATAAACAACCAGCGGGCAAATATTGACGATAATAATAAATAAACCACAAACCGTGGTCATGATTAAACAAGGACTCATTGTGAAACCTTATCTGAACTGTGAAGCAACACTGAACTGACTTCAACTGAATAATGAGACCGTTGTCTTTTAGAGCTGCTTTTAAAGCAGAATCCGAACTGAAATGTAGTTGAGTTTCCATCAGTGACTGCTTTAACACTCTGTTTTGTATAAATGCTATAGAAATAAATGCGAGTTGACTTGAGAGTTTGGAATTCAGCCATTGTCTGTTTACAGTAGAGATCTCCCTTTTAGAATCTGCTAAATGTTAATTATTTTAGCAAAATAAGAGGGATACAGTACAAAATGCATGTTATTGATTATTTAGTACCTACCTGAATAAGATATTTCACATGAAAGACGTTCACATATAGTCCACAAGAGAAAATAATAGTTGCATTTATACAATTCTTTGATTGTTAATACTGTGTTGTTTCCTGAATGATCCACAGCTGTGTGTTTTTGTTTAGTGATAGTTGTTCATGAGTCCCTTCTTTCTCCTGAACAGATAAACTGCCTGCTGTTCTTCAGAAAAATCCTTCAAGTCTTTGGTTTTCCAGCATTTTTGTGTATTTGAACCCTTTCCAACAATGACTGTATGATTTTGAGATCCATCTTTTCACACTGAGGACAACTGAGGGACTCATATGCAACTATTACAGAAGGTTCAAACACTCACTGATGCTCCAGAAGGAAAAAACATGCATTAAGAGCCGGGGTGAAAACTTTTGGAATTTGAAGATCAGGGTAAATTTAACTTATTTGTCTTCTGAGAAACATGTAAGTATCTTCTATAGCCTCTGAAGGCGAGTATTAATTTTGAAAAATATGATATTTAGGCAAAATAATAAAAAATGTACACATCTCCATTCTGCTCAAAAGTTTTCACCCCTGGCTCTTAATGCATGTATTTTTCCTTCTGGAGCATCAGTGAGTGTTTGAACCTTCTGTAATAGTTGCATATGAGTCCCTCAGTTGTCCTCAGTGTGAAAAGATGGATCTCAAAATCATACAGTCATTGTTGGAAAGGGTTCAGATACACAAAAATGCTCAAAACCAAAGACCTGAAGTATTTTTCTGAAGAACAGCAGCAGTTTAACTGTTCAGGACAAACAAGTGTCTCATGAACAACTATCACTAAACAAAAAAACAGCTGTGGATCATTCAGGTTACAACACAGTATTAAGAATCAAGGGGATGTAAACTTTTATAAATTCAGCTTTTATTTTCTCTCATGGACTATATATAAACATCTTTTATGTGAAATATCGTATTCAGATCAGTACTAAATAAACAATACCATGCATTTTGCACTGTATGATCCCTATTATTTTGCTAAAATAATTAACATTTTGAAGACTATACAAAAATAGACCTCACCACATGATTATTTGATATATAACATGATATACTGTGGTCTAAAACTCTCCAAAGAGTCAAGAGATTTAAGATTTTGGTCAAAGCGGCCACCTGGAGAGTCAAACATCCCTACGCTCGGGTGATTCCTGCTGTATGGATGAAGTAAAGGATAGCAACATCACACACACACACACACACACACACACACACACACACACACACACACACACACACACACACACACACTCACACACACACACTCACACACACACACACACACACACACAGGCCGGCGCAGCAGCAGGGATTCGGGTGGGAACAAACAGGGATCAGACGCTGGGCTTTGGGGATCTGGACGTTCCTCTGTGAAGGAACATCAAACCGCCGTCAGATCCCTTCAGTCAACAGAGCGGCTGCTCCATCATTTAGCGGCTGATCTGATCTGATCTGACGGAGACGCACAAACACACACATCTGATTCCCAATGCCTTCTCATGCTGATTCTGACATTTTAAAGGAGACTTGAACCCAAAACGCAACATTCTGTCAACATTCGGTCAAAACCTGGGTGACTGTCTTTCTTCTGCTGAACACGAAAGAGAACATTTAAGCCGTTTGCAAGGATATAGTAATCAATGACATGATTCTAATGTTTAAAAATGCAAAAATATATCAAAGCATCAAATGATTATAATTTGAATGGTTGAAAAATGTAAATATGCTACAGTTAAACCCTTTTAATTATTTAAAAGTAAGTTCCCTCACTACACAGAATCTGTTTTTTTACAACTTTGAAAAATTGTTTTTAGTGTACATATGGTGAAAAACTGCATTTAAGCTATTTATGTAATTTTACAGATTTCGCAGTAAATTTCACAGATTTTACATTTTTGTCCAGTTTAGTTCATCTCATGCATTAAATTAAGTCTATTATAAAAAGAAAATCAGTTTTTGTATTTTTTTATTATAATATACTAGTATAATATACTAGTATATACTAGTATATATATACTAGTATATATATACTAGTATAATATACTAGTATATATATATATATATATATATATATATATATATATATATATATATATATATAGGTTAAATAAAATATCAAATTAGTTTTATTTATTATTAAATTGAATTGAATTTAATGAAACTTGGCAACCGTAAATTTCACAGATTAAATTTTTTTCCAGTTTAGTTGAACTCATGCATTAAATTTTAAGTCTATTATAAAAAGAAAATCAGTTTTTGTATTTTTTTATTATAATATACTAGTATAAATATATATATATATATATATATATATATATATATATAACTTATAAAATATTTAAGTTAAATAAAATATCAAATTAGTTATATTTATTATTAAGTTTAATTTAAGTTAATGAAACATGGTAATCGTAAATTTCACAGATTTTTATTTTTTTACAGTGTAGTTTATATGATTCATGCATTATATTTGAAGTCTACAGAAATCATGATGCTTTGCGTAAAATAAAACATAAAAAGTCATTAAATAGTAATATTACAAAGGTTTCAAAAAATAGTAGATTTTAGTCAATTTAAAATTTAAATTGAATATAAATTTTACATTTTATGTTTTCTGACATTTTTATTTTTTACAGAGTAGTTCACATCACTAGTGCATTACATTTCAAGTCGTCTAAACTCATTTGATGCTTTGTGTAAGAAACTAGGGCTGCACGATATTGGGGAAAAATTACATTGCAATATTTTTTTCTTGCGATATATATTGCGATGTGTAAAAACTCATTTATGTTCATCAGGTTGTTTTGAACTGCTTAAAAATCAAATAATAATTCAAGAATAATTGGGGTAATTTTGTAAGCATTTTCAAAGAATAAAAAAAAAATGTAAAAGTACAGTATAAACAAAACCCTGAAATAAAATACTTTTTAAAGCTTATTTTGGGTAGTTTCATAAACAGTTTGACTCACATTATTCACTGTCAATTCAGGCAAATCAAGGCTCTAATATAAAATTAATAATGAATGTTGCTTTTTACCCTGATGAAAGGGAAATCAGCTTCTTCCTTTCACGAAAAACATTAAAAGCTTAGCCAAGATGGAGGAACAGCTGATCATAGCTGTTACAGGGATAACATTTTTTAGTTTTGGAAATCCATTTATCTTTATTTATCTTTGCTGAAACTTCCGCATCTTTAGGAGAGAGCGGCTCATGGTTGCTTAGCAACGGCAGACGCCACTCAAGTTACAGAGCGCTTTGGAAAGAAGGAGAAAGCGATGCGCCTAGCGTTTTCCACGCGTTTTTAGGCGCGACATGTGAACAGTCCCTTAAATTCGTAGTGTTTCCGCGAGTTGTGGCAGCAACTGCCAGGCACTCCCGACAAAGCACCTGTTCTTGGTCAGCAGCATCCTTTTTGTATCCAAAATATTTCCATATGACCGACGTTGCATTTCTTTTTGCGACCAAATCTTCCATTTCGGCGCTTTTCTCCCGTCCCGCGCTCATTTCGCCATGCACACGCAGAGACTGCATGCATGAAGTAGGTGAAGCAACGTGTGCATTGTAGTTTTTAAACATGAGTTAATTACTTTACTTTAGACTAATATAGATCCGTGAATAGAAAGTTTAGAAATATAGAAAGTACATTTTTAAATCAGACACACATAAATCTTTTTTTGCCCTGCATCGTGACTGCCACGATGTGACTATCGCGCATGCGTACATCGCGATGACGATGCTGAAACGATCTATCGTGCAGCCCGATAAGAAACCGACAAATATTAGCCACTGAAAATCCATCGAGATGCAAAACGTCTCCAGATAAGCCAGTCACACGGGTTTAGAGCGACACGAGTTTGAGTAAATGGTGTTTTTATCAGAATTACTCCTGTGAGGTCAGCGAGCGCCTGGAAGCACACACATGAACACGGCAGAAGAAGAAGACAAGACTCTCTGCTGTAAATAAACACTAATTGGTGGCTAATTTTCTTGGCTGTTGCCTGGATGATCCGCAGCCTCGAGGCGTGTTTGAATAATTCATAGGAACAGCAAACACGGCTTTATGTTGGAGGCCCACAAGGCTGGGCATTCATTACGCCGGCGTGCTGGAGCTTTCTGGAAGCGCGGCCTACTATTAGAATAATCTGCATGTTGGGGATTGGCGGGTCGTCCCGCGGCGCTGGCAGCCGCCAATAGAGCTTCCGCTGGCACGCCGAGAGAGAGAGAGCGAGCGGGACACTGAGCCTGTGTTCAGAGAGAAACACCTGGAACGGGACGATCGCCGCAGCCGCTTCCACGCCGCGTGTTGAGGGACATTACAGCGCCCCTCGCGACACATCTCACACTTTAGGTACACATACTAGACATCACTGACCCAGAATGGTTCACAAAACCAGTCTTAAGTTGCATAGGTATATTTGTAGCAATAGCCAAAAATACATTGTATGTATTCTTTTATGCTAAAAATCATTTGGATATTAATTAAAGATCATGTTCTATGAAGATATTTTGTACAGTTCCTACTGAAAATACGTCAAAACTTAAATTTTGATTAGTAATATGCATTGCTAAGAACGTCATTTGGACAACTTTATAGACAATTTTCTCAATATTTTGATTTTTTGCACCCTCAGATTACAGTTCTCACTTAAATATTGTCCTATTCAAAATATACATAATTGGAAAGTCTATGTATTGAGCTTTCAGATGATGTATAAATGTCAATTTCATAAAACATACCCTTATGACTGGTTTTGTGGGTCACATATTATAATGCAGTTTTGTCTTAAAATAACCAGAAAAAAAAAAAAACATTCTAAAAACAACCGAAACATATATTTAAAAAATGTATATATTATTTATATAATTAATTATTAATATATTATTAATATATTATTAATATATATATATATATATATATATATATATACACACACATACATATACACATACATACATATTTCTTTTTACAATAATAATAGAAATAATAACAATAATAATAATGTTATTATTACACAATTTATCAATGTTTATATATTATACAAATTGTATTATTATTATTAAATCAATTTATAGTAAGTATATGGGTCAAAGACGAAAAAGGGTTTAAGCAATTAACAATAGGTGTAATAATGCTTTAATTTTTAATTGTTTGTTTGTTTTTTTAAGTTCTCTTTAATTTAATTGCATTTTTGTTTTTCTGAGCAAAATATAAATATCATACATTTTCCCTAATTTACAGAAGACACCCACTAAATGTAATTCAGTGTCAATCTTGTCAGGCATATTTGCAACAACAACAACAACAACAACAAAAAAAAAAAAAAAAAAAAAAACAATTTATGACATATTTAAAAGATGAATTACTTTCACCCCAAACACTAATTAGTTCTAATTCTACATTTATTTTTAATTGCCACTATCCTAGGTTTTGCCCATTTGTCAGTAAGAATTGTTTTACTCATTTAAAACACAATAAAATATAATATGCTCCCTTATTTTAAATATTTTAATATGTTCAAGTCAGAATAAGAATGTTGCTTGAATTTTTACATAAATATTGTGTTACACTGAATAACAATGTGACATTATTTTAACCAAATTTTGACATTTTATTCTGCAAAAACTTATTTGAAACCTTAAAAGTAGGCACTTTAGTAACATTCAATGTTCTTACTTTGGAAGTTCTTAGCAATGCATATTACTAATCAAAAATTATGTTTGTATATATTTACGGTAGGAAATTTACTAAATATTTTCATGGAACATGATCTTGGCACCCTAATGATTTTTGGCATAAAAGAAAAATTTATAATTTTGATCCATACTATGTATTTTGGTTACTGCTACAAATATACCCGTGCTACTTAAAACACAGATAAATATTTATTTAAAAGAGAAATAAAATCTAAACATATACATTATTTAAATATATATAATATTAAGCAAAACTGTGATGACATATTTCTTACAACAACATTTTTGTTTTGTTTTGAAAAAGTCTTTATATTCGGGCAGTGCTGATTGATGCATCATAATGTTTCCAGTTTTTTCAATCATGATACAATTATAACATGATACTTGCTTCCTAAATATATGTGTTTGGTTTTAACAATGTTTGAACATTTTTAATGGGAAACAAGACAAAGACTACTAAAAAATGTCAATAAAATGTTTTACATTTTTAATTCTTGTTATCTCAGCAACAGTCTGACGTGAGACTCGATTGCAAATCGAAAGGCGAGTGTTACGGTCATACAGATGGATGCTGGCATTCATAAACTCCTAATCAAGAGATCGGCGTTAACGATATTTATTTGAAGGTAAACATGATTACACGACAGGATGATGGAGGAGCAATCGGACCGTTTCTTCTTCTCTCAATCTCACTCGGATGTTTGTTTTGCCCTGAAGACACACACACACACTCACTCTCTCTCTTTCCCACACACACACAGACACAGGTTTTATAGCTCAGGTGTGTTTCTGAAAGAAGTCTTATCTGCTCACTAAAGATACAGATAGATAGATATAATTTTTACTACATTTTAAGTTTTTAGTATGGATAATTTTTAAACTTTTTGCATCAATTAATTAAGTAATTCCAAATATTGTGATGAAAATAAAATTAAATATTCAAATAAATAATAATAATAAAAAAAATAAAAAAATAAAAATAATAATAATAATAATAATAATAATAATAATAAGTATTATATATTTATTATTATTTTTTATTTTTTTTCCAAGCCATTTGAAGAAATAAAATAAAATAAAATCATTTCTACGTTCAGTGCCTTTGGATGAAAAAAAATAAATAAATAAATGCAAAGCAGCATTTATTTGAGCAAACTGTAAAAACAGTGATATTGTGAAATATTACAATTTAAAATAGCCGTTTTATTTTATTTTTATGTTTTATTTTAACATAAATCATGAATAAACAAATCTTTTTGACTTTACTCTCGAAACCTTTAAACTATTTTTATTTTTGTAATGTTTCGACTTTGCCCTCGAAACATTCCGATGTTGCTCCCGAAACATTCAGACTTTGCCCTCGGAACATTCCGACTTTGCCCTCGAAATATTCCGACTATTTTTATTTTTGTAATATTCCGACTTTGCCCTCGAAACACTCCGACTTTGCCCTCGAAACATTCCGACTTTGCCCTCGAAACATTCCGACTTTGCCCTCGAAACACTCCGACTTTGCCCTTGAAACATTCCGACGTTGCTCCCGAAACATTCAGACTTTGCTCCCGAAACATTCAGACTTTGCTCCCGAAACATTCCGACGTTGCTCCCGAAACATTCAGACTTTGCTCCCAAAACATTCAGACTTTGCCCTCGAAACATTCCGATGTTGCTCCCGAAACATTCAGACTTTGCTCCCGAAACATTCAGACTTTGCTCCCGAAACATTCAGACTTTGCTCCCGAAACATTCAGACTTTGCTCCCGAAACATTCAGACTTTGCTCCCGAAACATTCAGACTTTGCTCCCGAAGCATTCAGACTTTGCTCCCGAAACATTCCGACGTTGCTCCCGAAACATTCAGACTTTGCTCCCAAAACATTCAGACTTTGCTCCCAAAACATTCAGACTTTGCCCTCGAAACATTCAGACTTTGCTCCCGAAACATTCAGACTTTGCTCCCGAAACATTCCGACGTTGCTCCCGAAACATTCAGACTTTGCTCCCGAAACATTCCGACGTTGCTCCCGAAACATTCAGACTTTGCTCCCAAAACATTCAGACTTTGCCCTCGAAACATTCCGACTTTGCCCTCGAAACTTTCCGATGTTGCTCCCGAAACATTCCGACTTTGCCCTCGAAACATTCAGACTATTTTTATTTTTGTAATATTCTGACTTTGCTCTCGAAACATTCCGACTTTGCTCTCGAAACATTTCGACTATTTTTATTTTTGTAATATTCTGAGTTTGCTCTCGAAACATTCCGATGTTGCTCCCGAAACATTCAGACTTTGCCCTCGGAACATTCCGACTTTGCCCTCGAAACATTCCGATGTTGCTCCCGAAACATTCAGACTTTGCCCTCGGAACATTCCGACTTTGCCCTCGAAACATTCCGACTATTTTTATTTTTGTAATATTCCGACTTTGCCCTCGAAACACTCCGACTTTGCCCTCGAAACATTCCGACTTTGCCCTCGAAACATTCCGACTTTGCCCTCGAAACATTCCGATGTTGCTCCCGAAACATTCAGACTTTGCCCTCGGAACATTCCGACTTTGCCCTCGAAACATTCCGACTATTTTTATTTTTGTAATATTCCGACTTTGCCCTCGAAACACTCCGACTTTGCCCTCGAAACATTCCGACTTTGCCCTCGAAACATTCCGACTTTGCCCTCGAAACACTCCGACTTTGCCCTTGAAACATTCCGACGTTGCTCCCGAAACATTCAGACTTTGCTCCCGAAACATTCAGACTTTGCTCCCGAAACATTCCGACGTTGCTCCCGAAACATTCAGACTTTGCTCCCAAAACATTCAGACTTTGCCCTCGAAACATTCCGACTTTGCCCTCGAAACTTTCCGATGTTGCTCCCGAAACATTCAGACTTTGCTCCCGAAACATTCAGACTTTGCTCCCGAAACATTCCGACGTTGCTCCCGAAACATTCAGACTTTGCTCCCGAAACATTCAGACTTTGCTCCCGAAACATTCCGACGTTGCTCCCGAAACATTCAGACTTTGCTCCCGAAACATTCCGACGTTGCTCCCGAAACATTCAGACTTTGCTCCCAAAACATTCAGACTTTGCCCTCGAAACATTCCGACTTTGCCCTCGAAACTTTCCGATGTTGCTCCCGAAACATTCCGACTTTGCCCTCGAAACATTCAGACTATTTTTATTTTTGTAATATTCTGACTTTGCTCTCGAAACATTCCGACTTTGCTCTCGAAACATTCCGACTATTTTTATTTTTGTAATATTCTGAGTTTGCTCTCGAAACATTCCGACTTTGCTCTCGAAACATTACGACTATTTTTATTTTTGTAATATTCAGACTTTGCTCCCGAAACATTCCGACGTTGCTCCCGAAACATTCAGACTTTGCTCCCGAAACATTCCGACGTTGCTCCCGAAACATTCAGACTTTGCTCCCAAAACATTCAGACTTTGCCCTCGAAACATTCCGACTTTGCCCTCGAAACTTTCCGATGTTGCTCCCGAAACATTCCGACTTTGCCCTCGAAACATTCAGACTATTTTTATTTTTGTAATATTCTGACTTTGCTCTCGAAACATTCCGACTTTGCTCTCGAAACATTCCGACTATTTTTATTTTTGTAATATTCTGAGTTTGCTCTCGAAACATTCCGACTTTGCTCTCGAAACATTACGACTATTTTTATTTTTGTAATATTCTGACTTTGCTCTCGAAACATTCCGACTTTGCTCTTGAAACATTCCGATGTTGCTCCCGAAAACATTCAGACTTTGCCCTCAAAACATATCAACATAAAATATGTTGATGTAACTTGCGTTACTGAGATTGTAACGAGTAATATTATTACCCAAATTGTATTAGTAATGCGTTATATTACCGCGTTACAGCAAAAAGTAATAAACTACTGTAATATATTTCTTTTGTAATGCGTTACTCCCAACACTGAGCACAACCGTTTTCAACATTGATAATAATTGGAAATGTTTCTTGAGCAGCAAATCAGCATATCTGAATGATCATGTGACACTGAAGACTGGAGTAATGATGCTGAAAATTCAGCTGTGCAGCACATTTTAACATTCACATAGAAAACAGCCATTTTAAATTATAATAATATTTCACGTTTTACTGTATTTTTAATCAAACAAATCCAGCCTTGGTGAGCAGAAGAGACTTTTTCAAAAACATTGAAAATCCTAATTACTCCAGACTTTTGAGCAGCAGTGTACCTGAGGTCTTTTTCTCAAGAGGAACATGTGAAGAGACTTGAACAAAATTCTCTATTTAGTTTCACGTCTGTCAGGGAGAATCTGTTGAGATCTCATTAGTGACTGGAGAAACACTGACCTCAACCAAACTCAAGCTCAAGTTAAAGATTTAAACAGCCATTAATTGAAACGAACATTCAGCAAACACACACATACACTAACGCCCTCACCAACACATCAGCTCTGGTGCTAAAGGCAGCGTGAACGTGACACTGCATACTGGGACTGTGAGTGTGTGTGAGAGAGAGTGAATGTCAGCGGAACGAGGCGCCAGCTGTTTTTAAATGGCAGCGAGAGCCGGGGCGAGGTGTGGGACGCATGCCCTCGTGTGTGTGTGTGTGTGTGTGTGTGTGTGTGTGTGTGTGTGTGTGTGTGTAAGTAAATGGCAGTGGTGACTCCATGTGCTCCCCGTCTCCTCCCATCAGCCTTAGCTGAAGAGACGTTTGACCTCCAGCATCCGCAGGAACAGAGACACTCGTATCACGAGAACAAACTGGACCTGCAGTCACATCAGTGGGACGTCTGACTGTCCAACCTCAACACTCGTCTACTTCACAGCCTATTACTACGATGGAGTTTTAGTGCCACGAAAACAAAAAACAAAATCTAAGATTACAAGATTACAGTCGTAATATTACAAGAATAAAGTCGTAATATTAGAAGAACAACAAGAAGTCGAAATACGAGAATAACGTCGAAATGTTTTGAAAATAAATTGATTTAAATTTTTTGAAACATTTTGACACTATTCTTGCAGTACTCCGACTGTACTCTCACAACCCTACTCTCGCAGTATTCCGACTTTACTCTTGCAGTATTCCGACTCTACTCTTGCAGTATTCCGACTTTACTCTTGCAGTATTCCGACTTTACTCTTGTAGTATTCCGACTCTACTCTCGCAGTATTTCGACTTTACTCTCACAACTCTACTCTCACAGTATTCCGACTTTACTCTTGTAGTATTCCGACTCTACTCTCGCAGTATTCCAACTTTACTCTTGCAGTATTCCGACTCTACTCTCACAACTCTACTCTCACAGTATTCCGACTTTACTCTTGTAGTATTCCGACTCTACTCTCGCAGTATTCCAACTTTACTCTTGCAGTATTCCGACTCTACTCTCACAACTCTACTCTCACAGTATTCCGACTTTACTCTTGTAGTATTCCGACTCTACTCTCGCAGTATTCCAACTTTACTCTTGCAGTATTCCGACTCTACTCTCACAACTCTACTCTCACAATATTCCGACTTTACTCTTGTAGTATTCCGACTCTACTCTCACAACTCTACTCTCACAGTATTCCGACTTTACTCTTGCAGTACTCCGACTCTACTCTCACAACTCTACTCTCACAGTATTCCGACTTTACTCTTGTAGTATTCCGACTCTACTCTCACAACTCTACTCTCACAGTATTCCAACTTTACTCTTGCGGTATTCCGACTCTACTCTCACAACTCTACTCTCACAGTATTCCGACTTTACTCTTGCGGTACTCCGACTCTACTCTCGCGGTATTCCGACTTCACTCTCGCGGTATTCCGACTCTACTCTCGCAGACTCTACTCTCGCAGTATTCCGACTTCATTCTCGCGGTACTCCGACTCTACTCTCGTGGTACTCCGACTCTACTCTCGCGGTACTCCGACTCTACTCTCGCGGTACTCCGACTCTACTCTCGCGGTACTCCGACTCTACTCTCGCGGTACTCCGACTCTACTCTCATTTGACTTTCCAGCTTTACTCTCAAAACATTCCGACTTTGCTCTCAAAACATTCCGACTTTACTCTCAAAACATTACGACTTTACTCTCAAAACATTCCAGCTTTACTCTCAAAACATTCTGACTTTACTCTCAAAACATTCCAGCTTTACTCTCAAAACATTCCGACTTTACTCTTGAAACATTTTTTGTAGTATTTCAACTTATCTCTTAACACACATAAACGGAGCAAACAAGAAGTGCTCATAGATCTCATTTAATGTCTTCTAAGCGTCTCAAATGCTCCAAAATCTCTTTAACTTTTCAAATAATACACCTAGACAATGACATGCAGCCTTCTGCAGCGTCTTAGATGTTCTCTCTAAGAAAAATAATTAGTAATCCTGCTTGTTGCTCCTTTTAAAGGTATGACTATCTGAGAGAGTCTGATCCTGACCTTTAACCCCAAACAAACACACACACACACACACACACACACCGGCCTTCATCTCTTGAAACGAGTGTGTTTGATTCGATGTTATTAATCAGCGTGTGAAGCCGTGATTCGGGTCATCCTCTCTGACTGGCACGCAGAGAGAGCATCCGTCTCAGAGATGATTAGAGATGTCAAGTGTTCGTTAACGGCATCATTATGCTGTGTGTGTGTGTGTGTGTGTGTGTGTGTGTGTGTGTGTGTGTGTGTGTGTGTGTGTGTGTGTGTGTGTCCAAGCATTCCCACAGATTTAACAGCATTACATCAACATGTTTGCTGGCACGGAACGAGCGCTTGTTAAGAGTCTGATTCTGATTATCTCACGTCTCTCTGCTGTTCTTCACTCATCATCTCGTTATTTGCTTTCCACTTTCCGCGCATTTATTAGCATTATGAGAGCATTAAATCAGAAATGTGTTTAAAAACAAAACTGTAAACAAGCTGATATTCACGGCAAACTGAGTACATTTAAAAGGATAATAATAAAAATACTACTTCAAAAGAATGATACAATTATTTAATATTATCTATAAATGTAAAAATATATAAAGAAATGGTTATTTAAACTTTTTGTATCAATCAATCAATTACAAATATTTTGATGAAAATAAAATAAAATTCAAATAATATATTATTATTATTATTATTATTATTATCATCATCATCATTAGTAGTAGTAGTATTTCCAAGCAATCAGTAATAAATAAAATGAATGGAAACACAAAATAAAATAAAATAAAATAAAATAAAACATATTCAAGTAATTACGAGTCTTCGGATTAATATAAATAAAATAATGAAAATGAAATGAAAAAAAAAAAATAGTAATTCCAAATCTTTAAATGAAAATAAAATAAAATAAAATAAAATAAAATAAACATATTCAGAGTCTTTGGATGAAAATAAATAAAATAATGATAAATGAAATGATAAAATAAAATAAAATAAAATAAAAAAACCTATTCAAGTAATTTAAATAAAATTTTAAATAAAAATACAAATACAATAAAATAAAACAAAACATATTCAGAGTCTTTGGATGAATACAAATAAAATAATGAAAATGAAGTGAAAAAATAAATAAAATAAAATAAAATAAGAATTAATTCCAAGTAATTCTGAGTCAAGAAAATAAAATAAAATAAAATAAACAGACCACCCTTTCAGACTTGACATCAAATACAAAAATATGTCCATTTATACCGAATAGTGTGGAAGGTTGTGGAGGATTCAGATACACTCGTTTATTTGGTCTCTGAGGGATCAATCAGAATCAGGCATCGATCTGCAGGTCAAAGAGTCTCTCACTCAAACACATTCATTCTCTCGCTGCTCTTTCTAATTAGCAATAACAGCCTGCAAACATCTCCGCTCCGCTCCATGCTAGCGAGCTCGAGGCGAAGAGGATCTTTGCACAGAAAAGACATAAAATAGGCCACAAGGTTGCTGTTGAACATGAAGGCTCCCCGAAGAGCTCCTGCCAATGAAAACGCAACGCTAATCCAGAACGCCCACCGCGTCAAACACAGCCACAGATTACACGCATCTTCCTGCATCTCCACACGGTGACTCAGACACGCCGAGAATTAAAGACACAAACTTATTAACGGCCGATGGATAATATTCCTCCTGGATTCGAGGACTGACAGAACTGGAGCAGCTCACCCGTAACATTAATTAAGCTTAAAATATCAACGTTTCACTCGCCAATTCAGAGATACGCCACATTAAAATGGGATGCCATCCATAAAGTCATTATGAGATATGTTGTCCCTGTAGAGCACCTTGGGAATATTCCCATTTCACATATCGAATCTAATGTTTCCGGCCCAGGAAACCCACGGCGCAGGAGGAGGAAGAATCTCTTTCACGTTTGTTTTCATTAACATTTCCAATTTAAATCCACAGATAACTCCAAGTTTTGCAGAGTTTTGCTCCTCAAGCAAATGCATCTTGATTTCAGGTCCTTCACAAAACTGTAAACTGTAGCAAAAAAAATATTTGCCAATAAAAACTAAAAGGATTTTATTTAGCCTTTTAATTATTTTAAGCCAAAACTAGCTAAATTTAGCAGAAAACAAGACCTATGTAGATGTAACTAGACATCATTTAGAAGTCATTTAGCTTGTCAACAAAAAAAAGTTTTTTTTTTAATTATTATTATTATTATTATTTCCAAGCAATCCCAAATAATAAATAAAATACAATAAAATAAAATAAACACTAATTAAAATAAAATAAAATAAATAATTTTGGATGAACATAAAATAAAATAAATAAATAAATAAATAAATAATAATAATAATTTCCAAGTAATTAAAAAAACATAATAATAATAATAATAATTTTGCTGTCTTTTTTATATACATTGTATATATAAATATATATATACACACATTAGAATTTATTTATTTTAGTATTTTTTTAAATTACTTAAAATATTTACACCTAATGATATTTGAGAAACAAGAATCTAAAATGAAATTAGTTTATATATACACTTTTATGTGTAATATATTATATTACTGTATAATTGTCTACACATCTCTTAATTTAATTACATTTTATTTTATTTTATAATGATAATAATAATCATAATAATAATAATAATAATAATAATTATCATCATCATCATCATCATTATTATTATTATAATTATAATTATTTCCAAGCAATCCCAAGTAATAAATAAAACAAAATAAAACAATAAATAAAATAAAATAAAATATTATCATAAGTAAGGTTGCAAATGGTCACACAATTTCAAAAGTAAAAAATTAAAAAATGAAATTAAATAATTTAAGTAATTCTGAGTCTTTATATGAAAATAAAATAAAAAAATATTTATAAACATTGTAATTTAATTGTATTATATTTTGAATAATAATCTCCTAATTTCTTCAAATATTTACATCTAATGATATTTGAGAAACAAGAAAAAAAAATCAAAAATGAAATTTAAAAACAATTAATTTAAATTGTTTTCATTGAAATTTCCATTTCAAATCAAGATACAACTCAAAGTTGACAAAATTTCGCTCCTCAAGTAAATGCATTTCAGGTTGTTCAGAAAACAAAACAAAGATAGGCCTACTAAAAAAAGAAAGACCACACAATAGTCTTTTGCTGTGCACTATCATCACGAGTCTTTTACATCCGCATCGTCACCAAAAAGCTAAAAATAAATCATCCGGTGACGGAGCGGAACTCATGTATTTGAGCGAAGTCTCCATAATGTTCTCCCGGCGAACATAAACAACTTGTTAGGCGTGATAAATGTTTTTTACAAAGCGTAACGTAATGAGCAGAGCTAATAAATTCCGCCGGAGCCCTTCTCCGGCACGAGGCTAATCCAGCGTGCGATGCAATTGTAAAAGCGCAGTAGTGTGTGAGAGTATTATTCTAGATAAGGCCGTGTGCGTCTGGATGTGTCTTATCTGCGGGCCGGAGCGCTTCTTTATGAGCCGTACCTCCCGAAAGCCCCTTACGGTGATTAGTAGGGGCCCTTTAGAAAATGGCTTTCCTCGATTCCGGATAATTCTGCCGGAAAACGGGAATGGAACGGAGCGCCGCTGATACTGACCCTCTTTGTTGGGGAGGAAATTGCCTCTCGTAACGCATATGAAAGCCACGACAAGTTCACAAGGAAAGAAGCGTTTGATTTTAGGGCGAAAAAGGCAGATGCCTCCTGAAAGCGCAGCGTGAGAGCGAGGAACAGTTTAACCCTGGAAGAAATGCGCTTCCTGGAGATCACTTCGCACTTTGGGATCTGAGAAGCACTTTTACAGCCCTGATCGTCCCACAGTCAAGAAACCTCAAAGATACAGTCTCCTGGGTTAAAGGAACACTATAAAATACCCCAAAAACCGCCACTCAAAAGTTTGGGATCAAATGTTTCTTATGCACATCAGGGATGCATTTATTTGAGCAAAAATACTGAAAAATCTGTAAAATTTTGAAATATTATTTTAATTTAAAATGACTGTTTTCTATGTGAATATATTTTAAAATGTAATTTATTTCTGCGATGCAAAGCTGGATTTTCAGCATCATTACTGTAGTCTTCAGTGTCACATGATCCTTCAGAAATCTTTCTAATATACTGATTTATTATCAATGTTGAAAACAGTTGGAACCTACAGGTATATCTTTTTTTCAATATTCTTTGATAAATGGTTAAAAAGAACAGCTTGTCTTCAAAATAGAATGGTTTTCTAACAATATACACTACTGTTCAAAAGTTTGGGATCAGTAAGAATTTTAATGTCTTTAAAGAAGTTTCTTATGCACATCAGGGCTGCATTTATTTGAGCAAAAATACTGAAAAAAACTGTACAATTTTGAAATATTATTTTAATTTAAAATAACTGTTTACTATGTGAATATATTTTAAAATGTAATTTATTTCTGTGATGCAAAGCTGAATTTTCAGCACCATTACTCCAGTCTTCTGCGTCACATGATCCTTTCGGAAATCATTCTAAGGCCGCGTTCACACTTGGCGTCTTTTTTCAAACTGCCAGCGTCTGTCTTACATTCTAATCCTATGGAGTAAACCGTCTTTTCAAAAAAGCCCTAGCGCTTTTTTTAAACGCCACCGCCGGCGTCTTTTTTTGCAGCTCAGAGCGTCTTTTTAAGTTGAGAAAAGTTGAACTTTTTTGAAGAAAACGCCCTACGTCAAGCGCTTTTTTGACAGCTGACCAATGACAAGCGAGTAGCGGGACCTATCGTTTCCATAACAACAAAAACAACAAGAAAAAAAACTGGAGAAGTTGCCGGTAAATAAACTTATCGTACTAGTTTCGCAGCACAAGGAGTTGTATGATATGAGTAAACAACTCTATCATAATATACATCACAAAGAGGCTCTTTTTCGACATTCCTTCACCACACAGCACTACGCTACTGTTGCAGCTGTTGTTATAGCAACTAAAGACGCACTCGGCTGCTTTTTGTAACAGAACGCTGCAAGCTTTTTTTTTTTACTAAAAAAACGCCCTAGTCAACTTTCTCTTGTCAAAAAAGACGCCAAGTGTGAACGCGGCCTAATATTCTAAAAGAACAGCATTTCTTTAAAATAGAAAGGTTTTCTAACAATACACACTACTGTTCAAAAGTTGCTGTTTTTTCTGAAAGGGGTCAATACTTTTATTCAGCAAGGATGTGTTAAATTAATAAAAAGTGATAGCGTATAGATTTACATTGTTAGAAAAATAATCACAGGTTCAGGTACAGAGTAATGCAACACTGTATTGCATTACTTTTAAAAGTAACTTTCCACAATACTGCATAAAGTACGTGTTCTACCCTAAAATTGGACGGGAAAACTGTATTTCAACTATATTTTCCATGCTTTTGCCTTAGATACTATGCATTTACTTGCTAAACTTTTGCATTCCCTTAAGAAACACTGCAAGTTTCTTGGGGAAAAGCATGGAAAATATTTATGCAAATGCAATTTTTTATTCCATCTTTTCAATCATCATGTCCCTTTATTTTTCATAGCAATCACTAAACCAAATAGATGCAATTCATTTTCCAGACCCAGTGTTGGGTAATGCATTACAAGTAATGCAAGATACGTAATCAGATTAACTACTAAAACTACTATAATATTGTGTTGCTTTAAAATGTAAGAAAATATCAGAGTTACTTTTTCAAATAAGTACACTTTTCCCATGATAGGGACTTTACGGTTGCCAAAAAAAAAAAAAAGTTTTTAAGGGTTTTGTTATTGAAAATAAATAAGCAAGTCCCGCTTAGGTGATAAAAAGTAATGCAAAAGTAACAAAACATTACTTTCCATAAAAAGTAAATAAAAGTAACAATTAGTTAGGCTACTTTTTAATAGAGTAACACAACATTGTAATGCATTACTTTTAAAAGTAACTCTCTCCAATACTTCATAAAGTATGTTTTCTACCCTAAAAGAACAGAAAAAAACATGAAATGGAAGTGAAAACTATATTTCAAACTATTATTATTTTAACTATATTGTCCACACAAGTCTTCCACAAAAACTTGACATTCACTCACAAAATGTTTTGCAAGTAAACGCAAAGTTTCTTGAGCAAAAGCATTGCAAATATTAAAATATTTAAGCAAAGGCATTCAAATATAATTTTTCACTCCATCTCTTTTTTTTTTGTTTCAACCACAACCTTCAACAAACCGGTAGAAACTCACATCTTACACAAACACATCTGATCTACAACCCTCAACAAAGACACTTACTATGATAACTATTATTTACAAAAAGATCAAGATCAAAAGATCAAGCATCTGGAGTCAAGAGGATCTTAAAAGAGCAAGGAAAACTTTATTCCTCACAAACCCTTTAATATACTGGCTTTGTGCCAATTCAGCAATATTGGGTAAACTTATTTTACAATATTGTGGTATTTCCTAAAAAAAGTAACTAACTGCATTACTTTTTATGCAAAGTATTTGTAATTGCCACATTGTAACACAATACTTTCCATAAAAAGTGACCAAGTATCACGATTAGTTACTTTTTAGGGAGTATGCAACATTGAAACACACTACATTCCATAAAAAGTAACCAAGTATCACAATTAGTTACTTTTTTTAGGGCGTATGCAACATTGTAACATTACTTTACATGAAAAAGAACCAAGTATAGCAATTAGGTATTTTTTTTAGGGAGTGACGCCACATTGTAGCACATTACTTTCCATAAAAAGTAACCAAGTATCACAAATAGTTACTTTTTTTTAGGGAGTATGCAACTTTGAAACACATTACTTTCCATGAAAAGTATCTAAGTATCACAATTAATTATTTTTTAGGGAGTGATGCAACATTGCAACTAGTTACCACAATATTGTTGTGGAGTATGCAACACTGAAACACATTATTTTTCATGAAAAGTAACCAAATGGTTAATTTACAGATAGATTTTACTCTCAGTAAAATGCACATTTTTATCATTCTCTTGCTAAAGAAAGATATCAGTGATTACAGTATGGATGGTGTACTTTAACCCGAGCCGCTCACAGCCGGTGAACTAGATCACTCTATTATTATATACAGAGAGCACAGGTGAGAGAAAGAGACACATGGTTAAAAGAAAAGGCTGAAAGATGGAGCAAAAGAGACACATAAGAGAGAATGAAAAAAAGACATTGTGGTGTGTGAGAGGGAAAAGCAGGTCAAGAGAGGGTGTGAGATCTTTTAATAGTGCAGCAGCAGCAGCAGCAGCGCAGGGTTGCAGTCAGTCAGACCTCTGCATTAACAATAGAAGACAAACTTAAGATTAAAAAAAGCTCTCCATATGGTCTCGTTCAGCAGTATTACATCTAAACTGGTGCACCGTCCCCAATGAGGGCCAGAGAGAAAACACCGCAGCGCAGTGCTGCACACAAACACCAGCGTATCACAAACTTCACAAAGACACTTCACAAGTCCTAACATGACAGATTAAGGTTTATGAAGCTACATAGCTGCAGTATGTAACACTGTAGGGCTTTCCTAAACTTTTCACCTTTTGTAGTTACTTTTGTAGAGAGAAATGCAATATTGTTACTCGTTATTTTCCATTAAAAGTAACTAAGTATTGCAATTTGTAAATTTTTTGTTAGGGAGTGACGCAACATTGTAACGCATAACTTTCCATAAAAAGTAACTAACACAATTAATAATACTAAGTTTATTTATATAGCGCCTTTCTGCAAACTTAAAGGGATAGTTCACCCAAAAATGAAAATTTGATGTTTATCTGCTTACCCCCAATGCATCCAAGATGTAGGTTACTTTGTTTCCTCAGAAAAACACAAACGAAGATTTTTAACGAAAACCGGTGCAGTCTGCCAGCCTTATCATTGATGTGGATGGGCACCAGACCTTTAAAAGTAAACAAAAACATGCACAGACAAATCCAAATTACACCCTATGGCTCGTGATGATACATTGATGCCCTAAGACACGAAACGATCGGTTTTTGTGAGAAACTGAACAGTATTTATATCATTTTTTACCTTTGATACACAGCCACGTCCATCTGTCATGTGCATCAGTCACGTCACATGAGCACGCGCTCTAGCGTAGAATACGCAAACGTCGTAAGGGGAAATCAGTGAAAAGTCCCGGATGAGTTTGCACAAACTAACGTAATCTTTTAGCTTTAAATCGGTTTAAACAATCAGGATACGCGCAAGTAATTACCATTTTGAATAGCCGCTATACACACAATCTCTGTGCACTGTGTAAACAATTAGTGTCGTATACATGCGACAGATCGCTTCCGGTGTTTGCGTATTCTACGCCAGAAGCGCGTGCACATGTGACGTGACTGATGCCAAACTCGTGCACATGACAGATGGACGTGGCTGTGTATCAAAGGTAAAAAATGATATAAATACTGTTCAGTTTCTCACAAAAACCGATCGTTTCGTGTCTTAGGACATCAATGTATCATCACGATCCGCGGGGTGTAATTTGGATTTGTCTGTGCATGTTTTTGTTTACTTTTAAAGGTCTGGTGCCCATCCAGGTCAATGATAAGGCTGGCAGACTGCACCGGTTTTCGTTAAAAATCTTCGTTTGTGTTTTTATGAGGAAACAAAGTAACCTACATCTTGGATGCATTGGGGGTAAGCAGATAAACATCAAATTTTCATTTTTGGGTGAACTATCCCTTTAAGGTCGCTTTACAGTATCAGAACAGATAAGCATTACAGCAGGGGAGAAAAAAAAAAGTTACTTTTTTAGGGAGTATGCAACACTGTAACACATTACTTTGCATGAAAAAGAACCAAGTATCACAGTTGGGGTATTTTTGGGAAGTGACGCAACATTGTAACGCTTTACTTTCCATAAAAAGTAACTAAGTAGTGTAATAAGTTACTTTTTCTAGGGAGTATATGCAACATTATAACACAATACTTTCCATGAAAAGTAACCAAGTATCACAATTAGTTCATTTTTTAGGGAGTGACGCAACATAGCAACGCATTACTTTCCATAAAAAGTAACAAAGTAGTGTAATTAGTTACTTTTTTAGGGAGTATGCAAAAAAGTCAATCTTTTATATTACAAAATACTGTTTACTGTTAGTGTAATTAGTTACTTTTTTAGGGAGTATACAACATTGTAACACATTACTTTCCATGAAAAGTAACCAAGTATCACAATTAGTTCATTTTTTAGGGAGTATGCAACATTGTAACGCATTGTAGTTACTTTTGTAGGGAATAACGCAATATTGTTACTTATTTTCCATAAAAAGTAACAAAGTAGTTTATTTAGTTACTCTTTTAGGGAGTATGCAACATTGTAACGCATTGTAGTTACTTTTGTAGGGAGTAACGCAATATTGTTACTTATTTTCCATAAAAAGTAACAAAGTAGTGTATTTAGTTACTTTTTTAGGGAGTATGCAAAAAAGTTAATCTTTTATATTACAAAATACTGTTTACTGTTAGTGTAATTAGTTACTTTTTTTTAGGGAGTATACAACATTGTAACACATTACTTTCCATGAAAAAGAACCAAGTATCACAATTAGTTACTTTTTTTTAGGGAGTATGCAACATTGTAACACATTACTTTCTATAAAATGTAACAAAGTAGTGTAATCAGTTACTTTTTTAGGGAGTATGCGACATTGTAACATTACTTTCCATACAAAGTAACTAAGTAACACAATTAGTTACTTTTGCAGGGAGTAAAGCAATATTGTTACTAATTTTCCATAAAAAGCACTTTTGTAGGGAGTGACGCAGCATTGTAATGCATTAACTTCCATAAAAAAGTAACCATTTAACAGAATTTGTTACATTTTTAGGGAGTAACACAATACTATAACAGTAATTTAACAGCCATATTAACGCAAATTCAAAGGCATTAAAATCTATTTTTTTATTCTAGCTCATATTCTTTTCTGTCAGCACGTCCCTTAATTTTTCATAGTACAGTCACTGAATGACATGCCATGTCATTTTCCAGACCCTTCACTCTCTCTGCTCTTCTCTGGTGGCCAAACATCATCAGATCTGCTGAGATCCTCACAACCTTCAACAAACTGCTAGAAACACATCTCACATTAACACAGCTAATCTACAACCAACGGCACTTAATAAAATAACTGCTCTTTACCAAAAAGTGTAAAAAGATCAAGCAGGCGGGACAGGAGCGTTAGTAGACTGATAACCATTACATCTCATCATCCCACTGCGAGCGTAATGCACATCTTGCACAAATTTTTGCCTGCCGTCAGTGTAATTACTGTATTAACGGTTGAGAGATGGCAGAAATCATAGAGAGCAGCAATAAAGACACAAAGACGTCTCGCTGCACCTGAGGAACCGATAACAGCCTCACAGAGCCGTTCTGTCCTATAAAACACTGTAATTGGCAGTGTTTCTGGGTCCCATAGAGTACAGACTACCAATGGACAAATGAAGAGTCTAATCGCTCCAGTTTTACTCTTTATATTTAACAGCTCACACAGAGAGAGAGAGAAAGAGAAAGGTCAAGTCTATGTATGCTATCCATCTGTAGTCGGTTTGATTTAGTTACTG
>NC_133370.1:849562-879562 GCF_049309525.1 Garra rufa
CAAGTAATGCAGTTAGTTACTTTTTTAGGGAGTAACGCAACATTGTTATGCATTACGTTCCATAAAAAGTAACCAAGCAATGCAATTAGTTACGTTTTGGGGAAGTAACGCAAATGGTAAGGTATTACTTTCCATAAAAATTAACCAAGTAATGCGATTATTTACTTTTTTGGAGAGTAACGCAACATTGTAATGCATTACTTTTCATTAAAAAGTAACCAGTTAATGCAATTAGTTTCTTTTTTTAGAGAGTAATGCAACATTGTAATGCATTACTTTCCATAAATGCAATCAATTGAATTAACCTATTACACTTTACATGTGCAACTCAGGAAGCACGTCTGTCTAAAACAAATGCTTTTATGCACTAATGGTGTACGTGAATTGATTATTATGAACTATAATTGATATACATAAAAAATTGAGCATTTCATCAAAACACTTGCCAACATAAGACTCTACTGAATTACTTTGGATGCAAAACATGTTGAAACCAGGAATAAAGCGAGCACACGAAGCAGCACGTTTGTAGGTTTAGAAGCAGAAGTTGTTTCCAGAAGAGCATCATTTTGGCAGAAAAAGCCTATTAAAATGTTCCTAAAGGATCTTTACTAGCGTTTCTCTGCCCGCTCATCCAGAAGTTGGTGATAACTGAAAAACTCAAACTAACAAACTGCATTTGCTAAGTGAAAAGTCTCTGAAAAAGCCTTTTAAGAGGCAGACAGATGTGCGGAGAACGACTTCAGAAGTTTATGTGCACGACACAATGGGAAATCTCTCCTCACACACTCCCTCTGGCTCTCTGTGTGTGTGTAGAAATAGGCCATAGCACAAGATAAAGCGCTTTATCTTTATGAGAAATAAACGTCCCCATCCCTGTCGGCCCATCCTTTGTGCATCCTCAGTTCCAAAAACAGCGTTATATATGGAGTGCGCTTGCAGGAAATAGGACGCCGGCGAAGGCGCTACACGCTGCAGATTAGCCGTTCTGCTTGGCTCAGCAGAAAAATGTCCACAGCGCTTGTTTATGAGCGTACATTCAGATAGATCATGGCCACATGAATGCATAAAAGCCGAGCCGTCACCGCACACGCTCGCGCAAACACGCCGACCCACGGCAGCTCGCAGCATGCAGTATTTATGCGGCCGGACGTTTATTTATGATAATAATAGAGCCGAGGTGGAAAGAGGCGAGGGCTGACGGGCGAACCTGCGCTGAGAGCTCGCTGTGAAGGTGATGCTGCTGTGAACAGGACAGAGAAGAGAAGAATAAAAGATGAGGAACTGAGACAGAGACAAAGACAGAGAATCCTCAAGATCATACAGATCTCAGCCTACACTAACCTGCCTTTAGCACAGTTACAGCTCTCTTCATAAACGCCTCAATTCTACAAAACACACCTGATGTTAAGAATCACTGTTACTCCATCTATCAGTGATATGTTAAACATAATTACTCTTATTAAAAAACGCAACATTGTAATGCATTACTTTCCATAAAAGTAACAAAATATCGCAATTAGTTACTTTTTAGGGAGTAACGCAACATTGTAAAGCATTACGTTCCATAAAAAGTAACAAAATATCACAATTAGTTACTTTTTTTAGGGAGTAACGCAAATTGTAAAGCATTACGTTCCATAAAAAGTAACAAAATATCACAATTAGTTACTTTTTTTAGGGAGTAACGCAACATTGTAATGCATTATGTTCCATAGAAAGTAACAAAGCATCGCAATTAGTTACTTTTTTTAGGGAGTCATGCAACATTGTTACTGTTTATGGAACGTAATGCATTACAATGTTGCGTTACTCCCTAAAAAGTAACTAATTGCGATATTTTGTTACTTTTATGGAAAGTAATATGTTACAATGTTGCGTTACTCCCTAAAAAAGTAACTAATTGCAATACTTTGTTACTTTTTATGGAACGTACTGTAATGCATTACAAAGTATCGCAATTAGTTACTTTTTTTAGGGAGTAACGCAACATTGTAACGTATTTCCATAAAAGTAACAAAAAATAACAATTAGTTACTTTTTTAGGGAGTAATGCAAGTAATGTAAGTGTAATACAGTATTGCAAATAAAAATTAATACATTCATGATATTTAAATAAATAAATCAAATAATAAAATGAAGCATTGTAATTAAAAACTATAAAAGTATTTTCAATTTAAAAATAGATTAATCAATGACATGCAAATGAATAAATGTATGATATTTAAATAAAGAAATAAAATAAAAAAATAATTAAGTATTCTAAATAAAAACAAATAAATGCATGAATAAACGAATGAACAAAAAAAATTACAAACAAATAAAAGTATTTTAAATGTAAAAATACATCAATCAATGACATGCAAATAAAAATACATTTTTCTAAATCAAATTAAGTATAATAAATAAAAACAAATAAATGCATGAAGAAATTAATAAATAAAATAATTAAAAACAAGTATTTTAAATTTAAAAAATACATCAATCAATGACATGCAAATAAAAATACATTTTTAAAATCTAATTAAGTATCATAAATAAAAACAAATAAATGCATGAATAAATTAATAAATAAAATAATTAAAAACAAGTATTTTAAATTTAAAAAATACATCAATCAATGACATGCCAGTGAATACATTTGTGATATTTAAATAAATAAAAAAGATTAAAACTAAATTAAGTATTATAAAAAAATGCATGAAAAAAATGAAAATTAATTAAAAACAAATAAAAGTATTTTAAATGTAAAAATACATCAATGACATGCAAATGAATACATTTGTGATGTTTAATTTAATAAATGAAAAATAAATGCAAATATATAAATGTATGATAATGCAAACAGATAAATCAAATAAAACAATAAAATTAAAATAAAAGTACTGTAAATAAAAACTTTAGACACAACATACAAATAAATAAAAACAAATAAAACTTAAATTAGGTATTGTAAATAAAAGTAAATAAATGCATTGATAAAAAATAATCACAATAGAAAATTACTGTAAATAAAAATATATAAATGCACAAATCAGTATTATTATATATTATTATTTTAAAGTTATTCAGATTTTTTGGACAATAAATGCATCACTAAAAAAATCTAAATCATTACACTTCTATGGTATCCATTTTTATAGACTTTTCATAATCAGAATTAACAGTAAAATGCAGTAAAAAAAATAAATAATAATAATAATAATAACTAAATCTTTACCCCTTTTTTTTTACTTCCAGGTTTAAATTAATTTGATTTAAAATCCAGATTTGTTCAATTAAATAAAAAAATATATATATTATATTTATTTATAGTTTTTTTTTAGACAAAAACAAATATATCATTAAAACAAATCTAAATAATTACACTTCTAGTTTTAAATTAAATTTAAAAATCATTAAAACTAATCTAAATGTTTACATGTTGTTTTCTCCTTGGTTTTAAATTGGATTTTAAGTTCCAGATTTGTGGACTTTTGCTAATTATCAAACTCTTACTTCAGATCAAGAAATCAAAGCAGACAGCAATAATAATAAAATCTCCTAAATGCCACAGTTTCCCACACAGAGCCGATGAGCATCAATGTTCATATGATTGTTCCTCAGTGTCTCAGTAATCTGTTGGCCGTAATTACTCTCGCGCAGCTCCTCTCACGGCTCTTATTAACGTCTGCGTCCGTGTTTATCTCGACACGCATCACACCCAAAACATGAGCTTTCAGCGTGTTTCCGTGCGCCCTGTAATTTCTGCTGCTGATTACAGACTAGTGAAGCGCTCAAAACCGCATCAGTTCTTTCGTAGCGCATTGTTTCTGTCTGAACGTGCGGCGTTCGCCCAAGATCATCCAACACAGCTGCGAAACTGAGAATCACGTGTGTTTACTAAGATGAGAAGAACACATCCACCAGAATTTCACAGTAAACACATGAAGTCACTTTCTTGCTTCTTAGTTTCTTTTTTTCTTGTTTCAAGTACAAGACACCACTCCAGACTAAAGCAGACTGAAACAAATCCATCAGTAAGACGTTTTTAACTCAAATCTGAGTCCATAATAGTCCATTTCCTCTTGTCCCAGTCACGTACTTGTTAAGAGTTGTTTTGGTCTGTGCAGATTTCTCTCCTGATTCAGACCAGACCACTTTTTGACTGGAGGAAGCGTTATTATGGATTATGAACTCAATGTATTTTAGTTTAAAAGATCTTAATGATGGATTTGCTTTAGCTTTTGTCGTCTCAAGATGTTACCTGATGGACTGGAGTGGTGTGGATTATTGTGATGTTTTTTTTTCAGCTGTTTGGACTCTCATTCTGACGGCACCCATTCACTGCAGAGGATCCATTGGTGAGACAGTGATGCAATTGTCAGCACATTTTCATTCCATTTAAGAAAAGTCAAAATAATGACTTAAAAAGTCAAAATTTTGAGACAGGTCAAAGTTATGACTTACTTAAACCAAAATTATGACTTAAAATGTTGAAATTATGAGATAAAAGGTCAAAATTATGACCATCTTAAACAAATTATGAGATAAAAACTTGAAATTGACCTAAAAAGTCAAAATTTTGAGATGAATGGAAATATTACAAAGTCAAAATGGAGATAAAAAGTCTAAATTATGATTTAAAATGTCAAAACTATGACTTACTTAAACCAAAATTAGATCAAGTCGAAGTTATGGCTTAAAATGTTGAAATTATGAGATAAAAAGTCAAAATTATAACTTAAAATGTCAAAATGAAAAGGTCAACATTTTGATATAAAAAGTCAAAATAATGTACTACTTAAACCAAAATTACTTAAACTTAAACAGTCAAATTTTAAGATGCAGAAGATCCATTGGTGAGCAAGTGATGCAATTTAGCACATTTTCATTCCATTTAAGAAAAAAAAATCATGCATTAAAAAGTCGTAATTATGACATAAATTGTATTTACAAGATAAAAATGACTTAAAAAATAAAAATAATGAGATAAAAAGTCGAAAGTCTGACTTCAGGTCAAAATTATGGCTTAAACTCAATTACGAGATAAAGTCAAATTATGAAATTGAGATAAATTGAAATAATGACAAAGTCAAAATTATGAGATAAAAAGAATTTATGAAATTATGACATATTTTAGCTGGAAATTACAGATGGTTTGACTAAATTGAATTTGTTATCTCACAATTTCGAAGTCATTATTTTTATCTCGTAATTACGATTTAAGGCATAATTTCGACTTAAGGCTTTTTTTTTTTTTTTTTTAAGTTAAAATGTGCTGAAAATTCCATCACTGTCTCAGCAATGGATCCTCTGCAGTGAATGGGTGCCGTCAGAATGAGAGTCCAAACAGCTGATAAAAACATCACAATAATCCACACCACTCCAGTCCATCAGTTAAC
Organism: Garra rufa; assembly: GCF_049309525.1. Lineage (NCBI taxonomy): Eukaryota > Metazoa > Chordata > Actinopteri > Cypriniformes > Cyprinidae > Garra > Garra rufa. Next base: position 854,947 of record NC_133370.1, read on the forward strand.
ATCTGGAGAAGACAAAAGCTGGAACACATCTATCATTAAGACGTTTTTAACTCAAATACGAGTCCATAATCCATAATAACACTTCCTCCAGTGAAAAAGTGGTCCGGTCTGAATCAGGAGAGAAATCTGCACAGATCAAGCACGTTTACAAGACGAAACAGCTCTAAACAAATATGTGGCTGGATTTTGATGTGAGAGAAAACAGAAGATGGACTTTAGATGGATTATAGACTTGTACTTGAGTTAAAAACGTCTTAATGATGGATTTGTTTCAGCTTTTGTCTCCTCCAGATGTTAACTGATGGACTGGAGTGCTGTGGATTATTGTGATGTTTTTATCAGCTGTTTGGACTGTCATTCTGACGGCACCCATTCACTCCAGAGGATCCATTGGTGAGACAGTGATGCAATTGTCAGCACATTTTCATTAAATTTAAGAAAAAAATGCATGTTTTAAAAAGTCGAAATTATTATTTACTTAAATCGTAATTAAAAAGGTAAAAAGTCAAAATAATGCCTTAAAAAGTCAAAATTGAGACAGGTCAAAGTTATGACTTACTTAAACCAAAATCATGAGATAAAAGGTCAAAATTATGAACATCTTAAACCAAAATTATGAGATAAAAAGTCTAAATTATTTAAAATGTCAAAACTATGACTTACTTAAACCAAAATTAGATCAAGTCGAAGTTATGGATTAAATTGTTGAAATTATGAGATAAAGTGTCAAAATTATAACTTAAAATGTCAAAATGATTAGACAAAAGGTCAACATTTTGATATATAAAGTCAAAATAATGTATTACTTAAACCAAAATTACGGGATAAAATGTAAAAATTATGACTTAAACAGTCAAATTTTAAGATGCAGAAGATCCATTGGTGAGCAAGTGATGCAATTTTTTTAGCACATTTTCATTCCATTTAAGAAAAAAATCATGCATTAAAAAGTCGTAATTATGACTTAAATTGTATTGACAAGATAAAAATGACTTAAAAAGTAAAAATAATGAGATAAAAAGTCAAAAGTCTGACTTCAGTTCAAAATTATGGCTTAAACTCAATTACGAGATAAAGTCAAATTATGAAATTGAGATAAATTGAAATAATGACAAAGTCAAAATTATGAGCTAAAAAGAATTTATGAAATTATGACTTATATTTTAGCTGGAAATTACAGATGGTTTGACTGAATTGAATTTATCTCACAATTTTGAAGTCATTATTTTTATCTCGTAATTACGATTTAAGTCATAATTTCGTTAAGGCTTTTTTCTCTTTTTTTAAGTTTAAATGTGTTTTTTTTTTTTTTAGTTAAAATGTGCTGAAAATTCCATCACTGTCTCAGCAATAGATCCTCTGCAGTGAATGGGTGCCGTCAGAATGAGAGTCCAAACAGCTGATAACACAATAATCCACAGCACTCCAGTCCATCAGTTAACATCTTGAGAAGACAAAAGCTGAAACACATCTATCATTAAGACGTTTTTAACTCAAATACGAGTCCATAATCCATAATAACGCTTCCTCCAGTGAAAAAGTGGTCCGGTCTGAATCAGGAGAGAAATCTGCACAGATCAAGCACCGTTTACAAGACGAAACAGCTCTAAACAAATATGTGGCTGGATTTTGATGTGAGAGAAAACAGAAGATGGACTTTAGATGGATTATAGACTTGTACCTGAGTTAAAAACGTTTTAATATGGATTTGTTTCAGCTTTTGTCTCCTCCAGATGTGAACTGATGGACTGGAGTGCTGTGGATTATTGTGATGTTTTTATCAGCTGTTTGGACTCTCATTCTGACGGCACCCATTCACTCCAGAGGATCCATTGGTGAGACAGTGATGGAATCACACATTTCTACAAATCTGGTCTGATTCAGTGCTGTCAGGTTTTGTTTGGAACGAGTACAGAACGATAAAAACTGTCTGTTTAAGTTTGTAAAGTTTGTAGGTTCAGTCCTTGAGATGTTGACCTGAAGTTGAAATGTTTTAGTCTGCAGTTAAAGCGCTGGAGCTCATCCGCAGGTTAGTCTGACCTCTAAAACACGCTCAAACATGTTAGCGAGATGACAGCCGAGGAAACGGACTTCCGCTCCACCTGCAGAAGCGAGGCGTGCCGCTTGCGTTTGACGAGCTGAAGATGACATCAGACAGAAGGAGCGGATCTCAGAGCGGCGTGTGATTGAGATGCTGGACGGCAGGACTCTCGCTCGCGCTCTTAATGGATTCCAGGCAGGTTTGCCTGATAAAGAGGTCATTGACTGTCGGCTCACAGCGTTTGTCCACAGAGCAGCGGCGTGACTCCACATACACTCACTTTCACACACATTCCTATTCACAAAGCACCAGCAAACTCTGCTGTCCCTCAGAACCGTCACACACTATACACACAGTCAGAACAGGGCAACACTACACACACACACACACACAGAAACACACACACGATTCAATCTTTATTTGAACACTTTCTGGAGATGATGAGTTTAGTTCATTTGATTTGAATAGGAAGTTCATGTGAATTTCAGTACTGTCTGAAATTAATATAAAAGCAAAAATAGTAAATTAATAAATATATAAATATATAATATCTATATATAGAAAGTGTTGCAAATGAAAAATGTATAATGCAAATAACTAAATATAAAATAAAAACTATATTAAAAACAGTAAATTCAAAATAAATATTGTAAATAAAAAACAAATAAACTAAACATTAAAAACAAATAATTCAATAAGTAAATGAATGCATGGGTAAGTACAAGTAAAAATAAATAAAATACATTATTGTAAATAAAAATAAATACAACATGAACAAATAAATAAATAAACAAATATTATCATTATTATATTTTATTTACACTTTTTGAATATCTATTATATTTATGATATAATGATTATTTATTATATAAATTATCAGTATATATTCACACTTTTACATGCATAAATAAAATTAAAATAAATACAAACTAATAAAACTGTAAATTCAAATAAATAGCTAAAATGAATTAAATAAAAATAAATAAATAAATATAAATATAAATATAAATATAAATATATATAAATATATATATATATATATATATATATATATATATATATATATATATATATATATATATATATATATATATATATATATATATATATATATATATATATATATATACACACACACACACATACACACACACACACACACACACACACATATTTCAATATTGTAAATAAACCATTTATGATAATGGAAAAGAATAAATAAATATAAATTAAAAACAATCATATTAAAATAAAGTATTGTAAATAAGAACACATTAAATAAAATTAAATAATTAAAACAAAAAAAACATTGTTATTAAAAATAGTTAAAAGGCACAGCATGCAAATTATTAAAAACAAATAAGTATTGGAAAAAAATAACGTGGATAAAAAATAAAAATGTAAACAAATAAAATTAATTTTTGTAAAAAATGTAAAAAAAAAAAATAACAATATTTATTAATTTTTTTTTATAGTTATGCTAATTTACACTTTTTGGATACCTATTTTTATAGAATTTTATATCATGATATAAATTATCAGTATATATGTATTATATATACACACACACACACACACACACACACACACACACTATTACATACATCACATTACAATAAATAAAAACTAATGAAAATGGAAATAATTTAAATAGACAACTAAAAATTAATTAAAAACTAATACAAATGTAAATACAAACAAATAAAATCATATAAGCAAACGATTTAACATTTTATTTTAAAGGTTTGCTGATCATTTAATTTGGACAAAAACAAATATATCCTTATTAATGCAAAACATTTCTGCCTACTTCAAGTTCAGTTGCTGCCTTACATTTGTCCATATAATAAATTAGCTTGTACATTTTAGCTTAAATTATATGAAACTGACTTTAACTCAAAGTGAAACTACAGGTACAGACAATAAAATGACTGCAACTCGAATTAACTGAAACGGTTGCAATTTCACTTAATTCAGTTTCAGTTCATTTGAGTTACAGTAATTTAAAAACAAATAATATGTAACCATGGCTTATTTATTATATACTTTGTAACACTGTTGACTTTCTGGTTCAAACTAGAATCTAAATTGCAGACTTATGGATTTTTGCCAATCATCAAACTCGATTTCAAATAAAGCAGTCAAACCAGTGTAAGACACACGCAGATGATGAGAAACCCCAGTAGAACCAGACGCGTTCCTCATCAAACACCATGAGCTGTAATTCCTCCCTCTGGAGATAAGAGCTGAAAACAGGCCCAATCTGACACACATCAGTCAAACGCCGTCCGTCAAACATCGAAACACTTCAGCGACCAAACGCTCAGATCAGTAGCTCTGCTTCAACTGCACACAAACACACACAAGAGCTGATAAAACCATCTTTAACTAACTGACCATAGAATAAACCAGTTTGATTACAAATAACCAGTTCTTCAGTGGTTCTTCTCAGCTTTAGTGAGGAACCCATTGATTATCATAAGTTTTTCTAGCTCTAATGGGTTCTTCAGATGGTTCTCTGGAGACTAAAACAGGTCTAGATGTTTCATTACAGACACTTGAGTGTTTCGAACACAAGATCTTCTAATAATGCAACCTTGATTTTAACATTTTCTTGCATTTCATGTTCATGCAAGTGATCACAAAAGTGATTATATAGAGTCTGCTTTTAAGTTTTTGGAGAATAAAATGTCAAAATTTGGTTGAAATGTTGTTAGTTTGTCATTCGGTGTAACACAATATTTATGTCAAAATTCAAAAAACATGCTTATTCTGACTTGTACATATTAAAATATATAAAAGAATAAGTAAACATATTACATTTTATTGTGTTTTAAATTAGTAAAAAATGCTTACTGACAAATGGGCAAAACCTAGGATAGTGGCACGTTTTTAAGATGTAATGTAGAATTACAACGAATTAGTATTTGGGGTAAAAGTAATTCAACTTTTTATGTCATAAATTGATTTTTGGTGTAAATATGACATTTAAGTGGGTGTCTTCTGTAAAGTAGGGGGGGAAAATGTGATGTTTATTTTTTGTTCAGAAAAACAAAAATAAAAATGCAATTAAATAAAAAAAACCAGTAATCTTTATTTTGGAAAAACAAAATATGTGACCCTGGACCACAAAACCAGTCTTAAGTCGCTGGGGTATATTTGTAGCAATAGCCAAAAATACATTGCATGGGTCAAAATTTTTGATTTTTCTTTTATGCCAAAAATCATTAAGAAATTAAGTAAAGTTCATGTTCCATGAAGATTTTTTGTAAAATTCCTACTGTAAACATATCAAAATGTAATTTTTGATTTGTAATATGCATTAAGAACTTAATTTGGACAACTTTAAAGGTGATTTTCTCAGTCTTTTTGATTTTTTTGCATCCTCATATTTCTGATTTCAAATAGATGTATCTCAGCCAAATATTGTCCTATCCTAACAAACCATACATCAATAGAAAGCTTATTTATTGAGCTTCCATATGATGTATAAATCTCAGTTTTGTCAAATTTAACCTTATGACTGGTTTTGTGGTCCAGGGTCACATATATATATAGAATTATACATGTGTATTTGCTTTTATTATTTAACGTAATAATGCAAATACATATCAAATATAAACAATTAATAACAAATTAAAGTACTGTTAATAAAAAAGTTAAAGGCAAATAATTAAACATAACAATTATTTATTTTAATTAGTTAATTAATTAATTAACTAACTGGTTTTTAGTAAATTATTTTAATTATTTAAATTAGATTTATTTATGATGCCAAAGCTGAAATAGCAGGAATTGTATCGTGATGCACTGAAAACACAATTTTGCCAGCATTTCTTGTCTGTTTTCATGATGAGAAACGAGCTGAAAAAGTATAAGAGCAATTAAAAAAAAAACTAAATCAGGTTTTTAAAGTTTTCGTCACTGAAGCTGAGAAGAACCTATTCATATTGGTTCTAATGCTGTAACGTACAGGCAACAGCTCGTGTTTGACAACAGCCCAGATTGGCTTGATTATTGACTGATGTTTACAGTAATTACTCTAATTATGTGCATTTACTGTAATGTATATATTTTTGGATTCTGTTTACGATCCATATTTCTTTTAATTCCCTGACTGTATGTCTGTTTACTGTAATATTTATGATCTGCTCCTGCATCTACATCAGAGTCTGTTGAGTAAAAACACAAACTGTAAGCGTTGACCCGATTGCAGGCGTACAGTAACGATTGAACACACACATAATGACAGTAGAAATGTTAATGTTAATGTGACCTACTCAGCATCGCTAATGCATTAATAACCAGGAGAGAGCATTAACGTGGCAACATTAATGGTGAATTTTGCCTGTGGACATGTATTCATATGGGTGGATGTCTACACCTGTAACACAAACTCAATCAGACGAGGACACACTGGCACATTACATCTGCTCACAAACGCATGCCTTGCTCTTCATTTCTGAATGCAGTCTGTGAGGAAAATGCTGTGGGAAAACTATACTATCAATATATTAAACCATTCACAAAGTTCACCGTTCAGCTGAATGGATGTGTTTGTTTTTTAATTTAATTTAATTTATGTGTTTATCTTTAAATGCTATATGAGTAGCAAATGTTTTGTTACATTTTGTTTTGTCTTTTATATTTTTATGACTTCTGAATAAAGACTTTATTTTTTTGTAAGGAGGTTGTTTGACTTTTTACTATGATAGGACTCATAGTAGAAATAATTAAAAAATTATAATAATAAAAGTTTCAATAAATAAATTCCATACTGTATATAGAATTATTAATTATTTTCTAAAAGAATACAGTAAATAAAGCAATTAAGCTCTTTAAGCTTAATATTTAAAATATATTTTTAATGGTAATTAAAGAAATTTCTAAAAGGAAAAAAAGTTCAGATAAGTGGGTTTATTTAAATAAATTACTTACTTATTTATTTATAATTTAACACACCATATGAGCAGCAAAGGCTGTTTCTTTGGAGACTCAGAGTAGTAGAAATACATTTAAAAAATAATTAATTAATTAATGAACAACAATACCTAAAATAAATAAATGATATAAATGATATTTCTTAAAATAATATAAGAAAATACAATTAAAGTAATTGTGTAAGCTTTTTTAATTTAATATTTAATATTTAATTTAATCTTCTCCTCAATTAAATAAATAAATAAATAATTAAATAATAATAATAATAATAATAATAATAATAATAATAATAATATACGTTTTTGTATAGATGTTGTGTGCACACTTTTTACTAATGCTAGGACAGTAGAAATGAAAAAAAAAAAAAAATAAATAAATAAATTACACATATACAACAATTTAACAATATTTTCTATAAAGTAATCAATTTTTAAAATAATCAATTTTAGTTTAATATTTAAAGGAAATATTTTTAAAAATGGTTAATGAAATTTCTAAAAAAAAAAAAACTAAAAAAAAGTTTAGCTAAATGAACTTATTTACTTTTTTATATATTTATTTTTTATATATTTATTTATTTAACGCTATATCAGCAGCAAAGGCTATTTCATTGGAGACTAAATATTTTTTTTTTTTTAAAGTTACAATAATACCCAAATATATAAATGCAGAATAATTTTACAATATTTCTTAAAATAATATAAGAAAATAAACTATTTTCATTTTATATTTGATAGAAAATCTATAATTTTCCTAGTAGAACACTAAAAAAAAATGTCCACTAATCTATCTGCCTGTTTTTTATTAATAATAATAATAATAATTTTAATTTAATAAATTTATTTTTAAATAATAAAAAACATTTCTTAAAATAATATACAAAATCTAGTATAATTATAAAATTAAAAAATATTATATAAATAGAGCAATTATATAAGCATTTTCAGTTAAATATTTGATATAAAAATAATAATATATTTATTTTTTAATAAACAATTAAACTATATATTTTAATAGTTTATAATAGTTATATATAAAATTAAAACTTTCATTCTCAGATAACATATGCTAGACTTAATTAGAATTAATTTTATCGCTTATATAAAAAATTTTTCGTTTTACATAAATGTGTTATATAGGCCTTGCAAATATGTGTGTTGGCTTAAAGTTCTCAAAGCTGCTGATGTGTCATGATTGTGGGCAGGTTATGCATTCAAGCTGCTTCTGAGAGACGTCCAGCATCATCTCAGCGGATCAGAGGCAAACCGGAGCCCGAGAGAGAGAGCGAGAAAGCCGGTGGGACGGCGGGACGTGCAGACGCTCTCTGGACGACGCACGATGTTGGCGAGATCCGTTCGCCCACCGGAGGTCGAGCTTTAAACGCCATCGCTGCCAAACTTCACTTCCCACGACTTCTGTAACTCAGCCACCAAAACACAGCGCTTTCACTTTATTTCAATTATCTGGCAACCTTCGCTGCCGCTCATTAACACGCTGGCACGAGGAAAAACTCAAAAATAAACAGCGAGCTCCGCGCTTTCACACCTTCCGTTGAATCGTGCCGAGAGGAGGCCGACTCCAGCGTTAAACGCGGACAAACGGAGACTCGCTCGACTCGGGTCAAGGAGTCGCGCTCGCGCACGGAGACGCGCAAAAACAACAGACTGCGTTCTCCCTTGATTGCGACCCGCGCTCCCCTCCGCATCCATCCATCCATCCATCCGAAAGTTCCCCCTCACCCCGCGCTCATCATTAGAGGGAACGCAGACCCTTGGAGCATTAATTAGCGCTATTTTCTGGAGTGTCTGGACCTTCTTGCTCGCAGCCGCCTCTGAATGTTAACTCGCGTAAACACAATCCGCTGCATAACAACTTGTTGTTTTTCTCAGCGGCCAAGTTTTTAATATGGTGATGGGAAATTACTCGAGCGCGGCCGCTAGAGCCGTCATCGCATTTGCTGGCGTTATTGAAATCCCTCGTGCTTGTACTTACATCTGTTTTCCCCTCTCTAACTCTCGGTTTGTATCCCGAAAATACTCCTCTGCTGTATCATTTGTCTTTGTTCACACACACACACGTGGATCGGCTCCAAACCCAGAAAGCACAGGCAGCATTTTAAGGCATCCTAAACTCACTCTGCTAGAATCATGAGGCCTAGAGCGGGTTCGTCATGAATTCTGATGCACAATCACATGCATCCTTCACAGAGAAAGCAAATCTTAAATGCACCGTGAAGAAGCTATCCAAAATTGCAACAGAAATAAATAAAGTTTTGCACCACATAATGCACTCTGTATTTTTGCATGCATAATAATTATAAAGATGGAGTTTAGCATGTCAACTTCTGATGCAGCATCACATGCATCCGTCACAGTGAAGCAAATCTTCAATGCATTGGGAAAAATCTATCCAATGCTGCTGCTGGTGCAAAAAAAAAAAAAAAAATTGCAATTAATTTTTTTGTGCATGCAGTGCATTTATAAAACTCCATGCATAATTATGCAAAATATTGTGATTCAAGAGTTTAGCAATGCATGTCAACTGGACCTCTGAACAAATTCTGATGCAGCATCACATGCATTCTTCAATGCACTGTGGAAAATCTATCCAAAATTGCAAAAATCGCAAAAAACAATAACAAAACAAACAGCTTTGCACTGCATAATGCACTGCAAAAAAATCTATCCAAACTGACAAAAACAGTTCCGCAATCAGTATTTCTGTCTTTAATTTCAGTAAAAGCTCATAAAATTGCATGCATAATAATTATAAAGACGGAGTTTAAGGTCATCCTGACCTTAATCTGATGCAGCATAACATGCATCCTTCACAGAGAAAGCAAATCTTCAATGCACTGTGAAAATTGCAAAAATTGCACAAAAAAAAAAAAACAGTTTTGCAATCAATATTTGTCTTTAAACCTTTAATGAACCAATTCTGGTACAGCATCCTTCACAGAGAGGGCAATCCCATAATGTAATGCAAAACAAATATATATAAAAAACTGTTTTGCAATCAATATTTTCTGTATTCATGCCAACTTGACCTTCTGAACAAATTCAGATGCAGCATTACATGCATCCTTCACGGAGAGAGAAAACCTTCAATGCATTGTGAAAAATCTATCCAAAACTGCAAAAAAAAAATCATACATGCATCATAATTATAAAGATGGAGTTTAGCATGTCAACTTGAACTTCTGAGAAAAATCTGATGCAGCATCACATACATCCTTCACAGAGAGAGCAAATCTTCAATACACTGAGAAAAAATCTATCAAAAATTGATATCAAACTTTTTTTTTCTTACTATTATTATTTTATTTGTATTTTTTTTGCAATTTTTCAATTATGCCATTTTATGGGCTTTTACTGAAAAAAACACAAAAATACGCATGGCAAAAAAAATTTTCCCAAAATTGCAACAAAAAAACCTGTTTTGCAATCTATATTTTGTATTCAAGTCAACTTTACCTTCTGAAGAAAACAGAAGGCAAACCTTCAATGCACTGTGAAAAATCTAACAAAAACTGGAAAATTGCAATCAATCAGTTTTGCAATCAACATTTTTTACTTGTATTTCAGTAAAAGTATAGTAATTGTAAAATTGTTTTAAATGGGGTTTAGCATTTCAATACAATAAAAGCACGTTATTTTTTTCAATTACTCCTGAGAATTTCCCAGTAGAGTAAAACAAATGAACATGAAGATATGCTCTCTGAAAACAAGTCGAAAATATCACCGTTTTGAATCTGAAGTAAATTTATTCTGTTTTAATGGGACAGTTGAGCCCAAAATGATCGTTCTGTCATCATTTACTCCCCCTCGTGTCGTTCCAAACCTGTTTGACTTTATTTCTTCTGTGGAACATTAAAGATGACATTCTGAAAAATGTCTCACAGCTTTGGGAAGTCAATGGGGTTCAGTTTTGTTTGGTTCCCAAATCCCAATGTTTTTTTGTTTTTTTAAACGATGACAGAATGTTCATTTTTGTGTGAACTATTCCTTAAAGGATGTAAATGACTCTGAAAAACAAGACAAAATACTGACTGAGAAAAACACTGCAAAACGATTTGTTTTTATAATCAACATTTTAGTCTTGTTTTCCAGTAAAAGCTCCGAAACTGCATTCATGTTAAATACGAAACTGTTGCAGATGATACCAACTTACCGAAAGCATTTTAATTTCATGTAAATTACACAAGAGAATTTGCCAGTAGAGTAACGCATACACCACAAAAAAAAAATCCATCCAACCATGCAAAAATAATTTTTGCAATCAATATTTTTCTCATTTTACAATAAAATGACAAAACATGAGTGCATAAAACTGCATGCATAAATATAATTAGAGCAAAATGCATTTTAGATAGAACTTAACAGATTATCTTGTCAAATACTCTTATGCTGAAAACAAAACAAATATGCATAATAATTATAACAGATTGAGTTTAGCATGTCATCCAGACCTTCTGAACCAATTCTGAGCAGCATCACATGCATCCTTCACAGAAAAATCAAACCTTCAATGCATTGAGAAAAATCTATAAAAAATTTGAAAATTGCTAAACTATTTTTTTACTTACTATTATCTATTACTTTTTTTTTTTTTGCTTTTTTTTTTTAAATTATGCAGTTTTATGAGCTTTCACTGGGAAAAAGACAAAAATATTCATTGCAAAACTTTTTTTTTGCTATTAATATTTTTGTCTTTTTTTCCCAGTAAAAGCTGATAAAACTGCATGCATAACCATGTAAATTATTGTGATTTGGGAGTTTAGCATGCCAACTTGACTTTTTTAACTAAATTTGATGCATCATCATACGCTCAGTTAAACTGAGAGACCAATCTCACAAAGCACTGCAAAAAAAAAAACATCCAAACATGCAAAAATAATTTTTGCAATCAATATTTTCTAATTTTACAGTAAAAAACAAAACATGAGTGCATAAAACAGCATGCATAAATATGATTCGAGCAAAATGCATTTTAGATAGAACTTGACATATCTTTGTCAAATACTCTTATGCTGAAAACAAAACAAATATGCATAATAATTATAAAAGATTGAGTCTAGCATGTCATTCTATTTATTTTATTTTTTTATCATTTATTTTATTTTTTGCATTTTTCAAATTATGCAGTTTTATGAGCTTTCACTGGAAAAAAAGGACAAAATGAGTGCATAAAACTGCATGCATAAATATTATTAGAGCAAAATGCATTTTAGATTTTCTTAACAGATTATTTGTCAAATAAAAAACTATTAGCCAATAGAGTAACACAAATACACATCATGATGTATTCTCTGGAATAGAGTTTACTGCCTCACAAGTGCATAAGCACATTTATCATATTTCAAGAGTGTTTAAGGATGTCTCTACTGGAATACAGAACATATGGACTTAAAACGAGAAAGGATGGAACAAAGCAAAAACAATGCATACTTTAAATGCTCACAAACAGGCTCATGTCAAACTTCTGAAACATGAAGAGCATCATGTGTGCGAATCTGTGTAGAGCATCTCAAATCACGCACTCATGTGGCTCTACATCAGTTAGGATGCTGTCTAGTTAGTGAGCGAGACATAGTGGTCTGGAACAGAGCCAATATCTGTCTGCCTGTCTCGCTGTCTCTCGCCAATTAGTCAATCTGTGTGTGTGTGTGTGTGTGTGTGTGTGTGTGTGTGAGATTCATTAGCTTATATCCTCTCCATTTGAATACGTCTGTGTGTAATTAGTGTGTGTGTTTGTCCAGCGCTGTCACACATGGTCACATCTCAAGGCCAATTACTGTGACATTACATTACAGCAAACACACACACCTACCGTACAGCATGATAAAGAGTGAGAGAAAGTGAAATGTCACACGCATGTCAGAACCGTCCACACAGACTGATGCGATCTGATTGGTGCAGTAGGCGAGCGCTGAGCTGTGATTGGTCAACCTCAAACATATTCTGATGATTCAAAACTCAAGACGTGAAGAATTGACTCCCCTTCAGATTATTTGATCCAAAATATTAAATTTCATGGATGAATATTTACTGAGTAATCCACTATTTTGTGGAGGGGGGCAAAATGCCAATTTTCTCCTTAGATTCAGAGTCAAGTTACAGGGGGGTAAAAATGACTTCAGAAAGATGGCAGCATCATAATATTATTTTCACTCAGAGATTAGTAGCTCTATTAGTAAAATCTGTTGACTTTCGCAATCTTTGTTGCATTACGTGCCAATGGCGACCATTCAAAAATGGGGAAATAGCACTTTTCACGTTCTTTTCTCCGAAGTTTGCATGCCTGTAACTCAAAAAGTATTAATGATATCTTAATGGCCTTTTAGATGTAGGGGTGTAACAGACTTTCCTTTTGGCATATGTATTTTTAAGGCCCTATATGGTTTGATTCCAGAGATATTAGAATTTTAATATGGCTCCAGCGGTACATCATTCAAATGTACACATTTTAGTAGTCAAAAAACAAATGTGGGTCAGTTTGCAAATATATAATACTTAATGTCTGAAGAACAAATAATGTTGAAACTAGAGATGTATCTCGTTTCCTTCCGTCAAAACAACTGCACTGAACATACCTGAGTGCCATAAATATTAGTTTTCCGAAGTTTGCATGCCTATAACTCAAGAAGTGTTAAAGATATTTTCTTTCTTTTGTATATATATTTATTTCTTTTGTTTTGGAATCTTACATTTCAAGGACCTACATCATTCAGACCCAGAGATGTGGGGATCTCAATGAGGCTCCATGTCCAGATTGTTAAATATTACCCATTTTCAGTGGTTAAAAACCAAGTTTGCTCACTTTGTGTACAGCTGATACTTCTTTTATTTAAAGAACAATGTCTGAAGAAGAAATTATGTTAGAATTGTATCTTGCATATTGTGATATATTTAATACTTCTTGAGTTTTCTGCACGCTAACTTTGGAAAAAATAGTATTTATGGCAGCATGTTAAATGCAGTTGTCCTGACAGAAGGTTCAAACAAGGAAAACTAGCTCCAATATGATTTGTTCCTCAGACATTAAGTATCATAATTTTGCAAACTGACCTTTAATTTTTGACCACTGAAAATGTGTACATTTTAACGATTTACTCCTGGAGCCATTTTCAAATTCCAATATCTCTGGAACTGAATCTCATAGGGCCTTAAAAATTACGTTACCAGAAGAAAAGTTTGTTAAGACCCAATATCTAAAAGGTCATTAAGATACCTTTAATACTTCTTGAGTTACAGACATGCAAACTTTGGAGAAAAAACAAGAAAAGTGCTATTTCCCCATTTTTGAATGGTCACCATTGGCACATGCTGCAACAAAGATTGCTAAAGTCAACAGATTTTACTAATAGAGCTACCAATCTCTGTGTAAAAATTAGAGGTCGACCGATGTATCGGTTTTGCCGATTAATCGGCACCGATAGTTGATTGGCTGAACTATCGGTTATCGGCAAAAATCCATGCCGATAGTTTTTCCGGATTGCGTTCTTTGCTGAAGTGGCTCACGCTCCGCTCCGCTGTCATAGAGTATGAGAGGTTAAGTCAGACACCAATGTTAAATTTCAGGATTGTTACCATATATTTGCATTGATTTATATCCAGTTGGTCATATTTGTAGCCAGCAAAATTGCAGATTTAAAGACTTGATGTGAGAAAGCAAACCGTGTTCATTCAGCCTACAGAAGCCTGCTGCGCCACAGCGCGCCGTTCACAGTTTTACATTAACAACAATTTGGGACAGATATGTAATGTTTATAAAGGCTTGACCCTGCTGGAAGATTGTGCATTTAAGTGATAAATTCGTATTTCTGTAGCTCTAATAAAGTCTGTATGCTTCATATAGAGCTATAATTTATGTTTTAGCCTTTTCTTCAGGCCGCGGAAGCATGGTAGGTTTGCATCTTGTTACGCACTTTATTTCACAATGCAATTTTCTTTGTTCTTACTTGATTTTAATAACTGATCAACAAAAATATGTATTCAAAATTAAGATAAAAATTATACAAAACGAAATTCGTTTAAAAAGGGATTTTCCACAAATGGAAGTGGAAGTGGAAGTGGTCAACAATTGTGTCTGACCCTCTCCAATTCTCCCGGCGTATTGCCGTCCAATTCATACCACGTCCTTTATGACATTTACAAATTACACACACTTCTTTCGTAATTAACAGATTAAACTGAAACAAAACACAAACAAATAATATTTAAACATAAATGTAAAACAGATAACACATTTTCTTAAATGGCTACAACAATATAGATCGTACTTTCTCTTTCAGTTTGATCTGTTGTTTAAACTAATCTTTGCCGCTTTTTTAATCATTCTTGAAGTAAACATTTGCCCATTTGGTGATTAAATAAACTGTTTTAGATTTCTGCTTGAACTACACGACGCATCCTGTGTGTGTTAGCCTACCTGCGAGTTGTCCGCGCAACGCAGCGCTGCATCCAATGCATCGCAACCCTCTCTTCAAGGAGCTTGTGTTTTTCCCCGCATATGGCACGCGTGAGCGCCTGAAACGCGGCTGGCTTCATTGCACAGAATTTGCACTGTGAGACTCGTGTGCATTGCTTGACAGTGCGTGCTTCCACCCGCAGTTTTTTACTTTACATGTGCCTTCATTTCTGCCGTTTGTAATGCAGTATATTAGATGCACAAAACTCGCGCACTGACAGACTTTCACTTGCAATTTGTGTTCGTCCTAAAAAGCTCGATTGCAGATGCGGTTAAATGCACTTGCCATTTCGAATACTTTTATACGAAACTGATGTACAAACAGTCAGTTATGTTTTCAGAGCAGGGCATCTGATATATCGAAATAGATCTGTGCATTCGTTTGAATGCAGCCTGTTAAAGCGGCCACTGTCAATGATCTCATCAGTAATAATCAAACGAAAGGAAAAAATAACTATTGTCTGTTAACTTTTGGATACTTGAACACTTATTTTAAATAAGTAATTGGTTTAAAAGTAGCCTGCTTATATAATAAAAAATAAAGTAAATTTTGCTCAAAAATAAATTATATAAAATGTATATAAAAATGTAGCCATGCGCAGTAATATTGAAAACTGAGAATGTGATGCATGGTTATATTTAGTTGTTATTGAAAATCGTAATTAAATTGAATCTTAATTTTAATAAGGCAGTACTAACATACAGAGATTCCAAATATAAACAAACAAAAAGCATAGAAACTGCAATTTTATATATTGTTGAAACGTAAAGATTTCCACCCCTACTGTTAATATGAAATAACACTTTACAATGAGCCCATTTGTAACATCAACTAAGATTGATGAAAGCTGTAGAATAGAAGTGTTATTCCTTGTTAGGGTGTTATTTTGTTAACATTAATGAACTATGAAATAACTTTAATGATCAATATATAATTAAAATTAATATTTTTATTAATTTACAAAGTATGGTTTATTACTTTTTTAAAACTAGCAGAGCAGTATTTTAGTTGCTGTTCAGTATCTATTTTCAAAAACTATCGGTTAATTAATCGGTATCGGCCAGTGTGGTCCAATCTAGCTATCGGTATCGGTAAAAACCAATATCGGTCGACCTCTAGTAAAAATATACTTATGATGCTGCCATCTTTCTAAGGTCATTTTTACCCCCCTGTAACTTGACACTGAATCTCAGGTGAAAATGGCATTTTGACCCCACTGCACAAAATAGTTGATTACTCCATAAATATTCATCCATGACATTTAATATTTTGGCTTTAATCACTATACATTGTCTATATTTCCTCAAAAATCCAAAATTCTCATCTGGTTCAATCATCCGGACGTGTGAAGGAAACCCAATCATTCTCTGATAGAAGCTCTGTGCGAGTCTAAAACGGTCTGCCAGTTGGTTTGGTTAACAGTTGGTTAGACAAATACATGTAGGCCGCATATGTTTCGCCCACATATTCTTCTGTCTCTAAAATACCAGAATGGCGTAACGTGAGAGAAGTTTCCATATGAACTGCCCGCGTGTGTCATTAATCACTGACGGATGTGTTTTATTAGTGTTTGGCTGCAGGTGCCGCGGCTGCCGTCGTCTCCGGAGCTCACAGATATTTAATTTCATTCTCCAATGGCGCAGAGAAAGATTCTGCTCTTCATCACCTCTTAACTGGCTCTATAACCGCTGGGGCCACTAAAACAGAAGCCCAGCGAGGGGCCGCCGGCTCAACTCAAACCGCAGCCGCAAATAAAGCACTGTTTATCTTCGGCGGCCAGACACTGAGTTTCTTCAGTCCAGATAAGAGCAGCAGCGGCGTCTGTCCACGGCCGTCACTCAATGTCTCAAACAAACTCAGAGAGCTTGAGTAGATCTGAACCATTTGATGCTCAACCAGAGATATGAAGGGTTATCACCCAGATGATCATAAAATCTAACGCTTTCTCCATGATTACGACTGTATAAATGATGTAAATCAATAAACACTCAACAGAGCAGGGCATTTTCTATCATTTCTCCGATATTAATGAAGATTTTCTAAGACAGGGTTGGGTTTATAGCCATGTAATATTCACTACTAGAGTTCAAGGGATAGAAACTCAAAAAAAAAAAAAAGATGATATTTGAAGAATGCTGCTAACCCATGCATCCTAGACACACCTTTCTTCTGTGAATTATTTAAAAAATATATGAAAGTCAATGAGGTTTATTGCTGACAAAATCATAATTTGCAGGGTTAAACTAAACTAAAACTTTTTATTATTATTAAAATAAAGTATAAAAAAATATTTAAAATAATCTAAACATATGGAAATATAAAAAAAAAAATATTATAAACATTATTTTTTTTAAATATAAAAAAACAAGTTGCAAGGTAAGATTTCTCATTTTTATTTAGTTTAATTTGATGCATTAAAGAATTACAAAAACTAAAACCTATAAAGGAAAAAAATAAGAATAAAAATATACTTAAACTTAAAGAAATAATACATTTAATAAATTAATAATAGAGAATAAAAATAATAAATAAACATTCAAAAAAATTATATATAAGAATTTTATTTAACACATATATACATATATATATACACACATTTTAAATAAAATTTTAATAAATTAATAAAAAAAAAATTGGTAATAGAATCTCTCAATGATATTAAAATAAAATTGCATACCAGTTTGGAACAGGGTAACTGATGTAAATGATAAAAAAATGACCATTTGTGACCCAGAACCACAAAATCAGTCATAAGGGTCAATTTGTTTTAAAATTGAGATTTATACTTTAAAAAGCTGAATTAATAAGGTTTTCTTTTTTTCTTTTTTCTTTTTTTTTTTGCTAGAATGGGACAATATACAACTATTTGAAAATCTGGAATCTGAGGGTGCAAAAAAAATGTAATATTAATGTAAATATGGAGAAAATCGTCTTTAATGTTGTCAAAATGGAGTTATGCATTACTAATAATTACTAATCAAAAAATAAGTTGTGATACATTTACGGTAGAAAATTTACTAAATATCTTCATGGAACATGATCTTCGCTTAATATCCTAATGATTTAGGATTTATGCTTTTTTGACTATTGCTACAAATACACCTGTGCTACTTACGACTGGTTTTGTGCTCCAGGGTCACATTTTTAGATTAATTATTCCTTAATTGATTAAAAGCATCAACCAACAATTTCAGTTTCAGAAAAACAAACTTTTTTTAAGCAAAGACAAACATTTCTTTTCACCAGCAGCGTATTGCTTGGACACCAGGACAAAATCATTATTCTGTATTTGTCCCAGCTATAAATAATGACAGCTTATTTTAGTGTGAACTGTTCCTTTAAACATTGATCTCAGTGTGATTTCATGCCTGCTCCTTAACAAATAACAACACAAATATAAAGCCGGCGTCAGAGAGGGACAGTCGGCGTACTGTATGTTCAGACACGTGTTGTTTAGACGTGAGTAAGACCTGCTGTTGTTTTCGTCAGGGTAAAAGTCAGCCGTGACAGAGATGCAGTCATTAGAGCGTCCCGTCCGCAGCTCACAGGTGGACAGACGCACACGAGCACAGAACGCGGCGTCATCTCTGAGTCTGTCCTCTGACAAACACCTACTGACACCTGGAACACGCGCCCACAACACGCCTACAGGTGCAGCTCCGTCACGTGAGCACATCGGAGCCAAGATCCTCCACCGTGAGACCACAAACAAACTCTACATGAACACTCAACACACAATACTTGTGAATTGTGACATGCATTCAAGCTTTAAAAAAAAAAAGTAAGGCGGAGACTCGGTGCTATGCATCAGTTGTTGATTGGATGTTGAGATGTGGGCGGGGCATTTGAACATGGAGGCGGGTCTAAATGTGAGCTTGAAAATGATTGGATGAGTCCTGCATACATCACACAGAGACAAACCCTGATAGTTTTTGTTTTTCAGGATTCTTTGATGAACAGAAAGTTTAAAAGAACAGCGTTTATTTGAAATGGAAATCGTTTGTAACATTATAAATGTCTTTACTGTCACTTTAGATTAATGCATCCTTGATAAATTGGGAGTAATGATGCTGAAAATTCAGAATTATGTGATATAAACAGTCTTGTTTTCTTCTCAGAAATGGGCTTTATAACTCGCAATTGGAGTTTCTCACCATTCTGAGAAAAAAAGTCAGAATTGCAAGTTTATATCTCACAATTCTGACTTTATAACTCATAAATGTGACTTTTTTTTTCTTAGATTTGTGAGACAAACTCAAAATTGTGAGAAAAACAGTCAAATTGCAAGTTTATCTCACAATTCTGACTTTATAACTCACAATTTGAGACAAAGAATGCGGAGACTTGGTGCTATGCATCAGTTGTTGATTGGATGTTGAGATGTGGGCGGGGCATTTGAAAATGGAGGCGGGTGTAAATGTGAGTTTGAAAATGATTGGATGAGTCCTGCATACATCACACAGAGACAAACCCTGATAGTTTTTGTTTTTCAGAAATCTTCAATGAACAGAAAGTTCAAAAGAACAGCATTTATTTGAAATAGAAATCATTTGTAACATTATAAATGTCTTTACTGTCACTTTAGATTAATGCATCCTTGATAAATTGGGAGTAATGATGCTGAAAATTCAGAATTATGTGATATAAACAGTCTTTTTTTCTTCTCAGAAATGGGCTTTTTAACTCGCAATTGCAAGTTTCTCACAATTCTGAGATAAAAAAACAAAAGACAAACCCTGATAGTTTTTATTTTTCAGGATTCTTTGATGAACAGAAAGTTCAAAAGAACAGCACTTATTTGAAATAAAAAATTGTTTGTAACATTATTAATGTCTTTACTGTCACTTTAGATTGATTTAATGCATCCTTGATGAATAAAAGTATTAATTTCTACAATTTTATATCTTCAAACTATTTTTAACACTGAGCATAATCAGTAAGGTTTCTTGAGCAGCAAACCAGCATATAAAAAACAATTTGAGTAATGATGCTGAAAATTCAGCTTTGATCACAGAAATTAATTACATTTTAACAGATATTCACATAGAAATCAGCTGTTTTAAATTGTAATAATATTTCACTATTTTTACTGCGTTTTGATCAAATAAATGCATGCTTAGCAAGCAGAAGAGACTTAAACAGAGACTTCAAACATAAAAAAAACATTATTTTTGCCCCTTAATGAAGCGAATTCTTAATGAATCATTTTTTGTGAAAGCGTTGTGCACAAATATCTATGGAAGCCCGTTTCCGCCACTGAATAAAAAAAGGTTATTGCGACTTCTTAAAATTCTGACTTTTTTCTCAGAATTGTGAGATATAAACAAACATAGTCTTTTTTCTCCTCAGAAATGGGCTTTATAACTCGCAATTGCGAGTTTGTCTCACAATTCTACGACAAAAAATTTGAATTGCGACAAAAAAGTCAGAATTCCGAGTTCTTAATTTATCACAATCTTGAGTTTTTATCCCGCGATTCTTTATACCTAACAATTCTGACTTTATAACTTACAATTGTGAGTTTATATCTCGCAGTTCTGAGAAAAAAATCTGAATTGTGAGATATAAACATCAGAAATGGGACAAAAAAGTCAGAAATGTGAGATACAAACTCACAATTGCGAGAAAAATGTCAGAATTGCGAGTTTATATCGCAACAATTGTGACTTCTCACAATTCTGACTTTTTTTTTTCTTACAATTGCGAGTTTTTATCCCGTAATTCTGACTTTATATCTAGCAATTCTGACTTTATAACTCGCAACTGCAAGAGAAAAAGTGAATTGTGAGATAAAAAGTTGCAATTGTGTGATATAAACTCACAAGTGGGAGAAAAAAGTCAGAATTGTGAGATCAAAAGTCGCAATTACTTTTTTTAAATTTTTTTATTAAGTGGTGGGAATGGGCTTCCATAGATATCAAGCTTACTGCACAAGACCTGCTGTTCTAAAAACTCGACAAAGACTCAGTGTCAGTCATTTAATGACTCACTCATAATGTCCCTGCATGTTTGATTTTAAGAACACTGAAAGAAAAATAAGACGTACTTTAGTTTTTAAGTAGAACTTCTGACAGTTTGAAGCATTTCTGTTCCGCTCTTTTTGATGGGTTCCCAGTCGAGGCGAGCGGCAGTAATCAGCCGGCGGACAGACTTTGAGTGACGCCTCAAACTTAAGAGCGAGTCTTCTGGTGAATTAAAGCACCAGTAGGTGTCAGTCAGTCGGGCCGCGCTTCTCGGGCCCTGCGGCACTGAACGCCATCAATCATCCGACTATTGGAAGACCTGAGCGCGTGTTATATTTATACGGCACGTCCAGGAATTACCCAGCGCTAATCGATGATAGCTGGAGCGCCGTGAGGAGACCAGAGATGCTTATAAATCACACGCATGCTAAAGAGATCGCCTCTCCTCTGACCGTGTGCGGTTCACGCTTCACAACACAGGTAGAGAAATCACTCAGAAAATATTATACCACAGGTTTTTAAACAAATAATCATGGCTGTACTGCAGCAAATAGAAAACGTTCTGGTAACGTTCTGGTAACGTTCTGGTAACGTTATGAACAAATGTGACCCTGGAGCACAAAACCAGTCTTAAGCAGCAATATCCAACAATACATTGTATGGGTCAAAATGATCGTTTTTTTTTTTTATGCCAAAAATCATTAGGATATTAAGTAAAGATCATGTTCCATGAAGATATTTTGTAAATTTCCTAACGTAAATATATCAAAATGTAATTTTTGATTAGTAATAGTTTAAATCAGTTTTCTCAACATTTAGATTTTTTGCACCCACATATTCTAGATTTTCAATAGTTGTATCTCGGCCAAATATCGTCATATACTAACAAACCATACATCAATGGAAAGCTTATTTGTTCAGCTATAAATAAGCTCGCTAAAGTATAAATCTCAATTTCAAGAAATGGACTCTTATTTTGTGGTCCAGGGTCACAAATGTGACCCTGGACCACAAAATCAGTCATAAGGTTAAAATTGACAAAACTGAGATATATACATCATATGAAAGCTCAATAAATAAGCTTTCTATTGATGTATAGTTTGTTAGGATAGGGCAATATTTGGCCGAGATACATCTATTTGAAAATCTGAAATCTAAGGGTGTAAAAAATCTAAATACTGAGAAAATCACCTTTAAAGTTGTCCAAATTAAGTTCTTTGCAATGCATATTACTAATCAAAAATTACATTTTGATAGGTTTACAGTAGGAATTTTACAAAAAATCTTCATGGAACATGATCTTTACTTAATTTCCTAATGATTTGTGACATAAAAGAAAAATCAATAATTTTGACCCATACTATGTATTTTTGGCTATTGCTACAAATATACCCCAGCGACTTAAGACTGGTTTTGTGATCCAGGGTCACAAATGTTCTTCCAGTAATGATAATAGAACGTTCACCCAATGTTATCTGGTCTGTAGTAATGTTGTTAAAATATTAGCACAAAAACTATTTTATTGTTCCTAAAATGTTTTTTCTGAAACATTTTAGTTGGACGTTTATCTAACTTTTTTTTAAAAAACATTACTACTTAAGTCAATTTAAATGGTTCAGAAACCATTCAAAAGCCTCATAATGTTTGTAAAATGAGAAAATTGAACATTGAACCCTAAATGTTTTCTCTACCAGTCACATAACCAAAAAGAAACATTTTAAAAGCATTACAAAAACAGGATGTTTTGAAAGTTTTGAGAGGTAAAATTTCCGTAACTTCATAGTAACGTTCACATAACCTTGACTCAACGTTTTTAAAACATTTTTTTCAAAACTGACCTTTTGAACTTTCTGAGAAGGAATGTTTACATAACTTAACGAGAACGCTCACATAGCCAACAATAAACATTTTAAAACATAAAAGAAATATTTTGAATATTTGAACAGGATGATCTGAAAAGTAACATTTTAGCAACTGAACGGTAACTTTTTTTTTTTTTACCTTTTGAAATTTCTTATTTGAATGTTCAAATAACCAAAAAATAAACATTTTGAAAACAATTTAAAAAACTGGACAATTTGAACATTCTGAAAAGTAACATTATCATAACGGGAATGTTCAAATAACTAAAAAAAAATTACATTTTTAAAACAATTTTGAAAATTAGGCATTTCGAAAGTAACAGAATGGTTAACATAACCAATAATAAACATTTTACTTTTTTTTTTTTAAATGACCATTTGAACTTTCTGAGAAATAACATTTCCATAAGTTTACAGGAAGGTTCAAATAACCAAAAATAAACATTTTTAAAACAATTAGGTCAAGTTTGAGCGTTCATAAAAGTAACATTTTCATACCAGGAATGTTCAAATGACCAAAAATAGACATTTTAAGAATTTTATTTCTGAGAAGAAAATTCTGAGAAGTAACTTCTCATAATTTACTGAGAACTGTAACATAACCAATAATAAATGTTTTTAAAAATTAAAAAGTAACATTTTCATAACTTAACAGAAACATTTGCATAACCAAGAATCAACATTTTTAAAACGTTAAAAAGGGACATTCTGAAAAGTAGCATTTTAATAACTGGGAATGTTCTTAGAACATATTTTATTAGCTGGTATTCTTTGAAGTATTTCAGAGTACCATGTTAAAACTATAGTATGAGTATAGTGCAACTGAACATGGCAATTCAGGACCATGGTATTCATCAAAGTACCATGGTATCATCAGGACTAGGTTAGTCCAAAGCTATGACTTGGCAACCATAAACAACTTACTAATGAATACTGATGAGAGTTGCATGGTTTATTAATATTTAGCAGTTATTAAATTCATGCACTAATGTTTTAATAAAGCTATAAGCGTTTTACCACAGTCAGAACAAAGCAAAGTAAGAAAATCTAATTGTTTTATATCCCAGATGCTTAATTCTTTAGAAATCTTTGGACAAAACTTTCCACTGGCATGTTTATCACTTTAAATATGTGCATTTGGAGCTCTAGTGATCGGAGCTGCTGCTGTAGCTGATCAATCACTGCTGATTTACTCCTGAGCATCTGCACACATCCGATCAGTAAACGGAAAGCCATCGCTGAAGATCAGCAGCAGTTTGATGAAGAGCAGCACAGCTGTGAGTGTGATGTAAATCAGACTTGATGTACATATGCATACAGTACATACAGTCACTGAGTG
>NC_133370.1:884562-982062 GCF_049309525.1 Garra rufa
CTACAATGATAAAAATCCACCCAGTGGTATTTTTTTAATCTTTAAAAGTAATATCCCCTTTTTAAAATCAGGTCATTCTCAGCTTCTTGTGGGTGTGACGTCACACAGACAGAGGCCACTCCCACAATAGTTGATTGACATGAGCGTTTTACCTTAGCCCCGCCCTCACCAAGCTCAAACAGTCCGACTCTGATCGCCAAATATGTCTCTAATTGAGTGATTGAGGTGTTCTGTTGTTGGATGTAATAATGAACACAGCAGTCGTCATTTACTCCCGACATCTGAGCCGCTGAAGACGCAGAGGATAACGTTACTTTCGTTTTTAAAAAGGAAAGCACCGATCCCGATCTACATGAGCATCTATGTTCGTGCGAATCGTTCCTGATGCAGCTTCACCCACAGCAGAAGTGAGTATAAGGGTTTTTTAATGCATCTTTGCAAACTGCCTTTCTTAATAATGTGCTTGTTGGCAAGTTTTGCCACTAAACACAGCTTAAGTAAACATTACGTCTCATAATCCCACAGCAGAGAGGGGCGGAGCAAGCAGAGCTCATTTGCATTTAAAGGACCATGCAATAAAATGAGTAGATTTTTTGCAGAGCTGATTTTGACGAGGTAAAAGGGTGTTTTTTACTACTATTGAGAATTTTTAACCAAAGTATATTATAGACTTTTCATTAAGACGTTAAAGAATCATATGAACTTGTGGAAAATGGGCGTCCGATGACCCCTTTAAAAGTGCGAGCACATCTGTGTGCACACCATACATTAAGTTGATTGAATGCTGAAAATGTGTCCTGCTAATTAGCTTACTCAGCTGACCTTCCTCAAAGGTCTCAGCATCATTACTTGATTAGCTGATTGGTGGCCATGTTTAATATTTTGTGTTATCATGTCGCACTGATTAAATATGCCAGCCTGACCTTGGCTGTGATGGAGCCCTTGAGCCCAATATCAGCGGAGCGGACGGACAGAGCAAGGTGAGACTTGAGCTAAAGGACGGAGCGGCCTGTGTGGGACTGCTGTGATTTAACACTGAGCAACTCTAAACTATCATGAGGAACTGAAGTGGCTGAAGCAAATGTGGTTGTTTGGTGTATTTTTGAGGTTGCACCCATAGAGGGAGCTGTTGTTCCTCAAACACAAATACATCAGTCAGGATTAGATTTCTAATCAGTTTTATTGGCAAGGTGAAATTACTATTGTGATTTGCCACATTGTATTTCCAAATTTTTTTTTGTTCATTTCCCAGTGCATGAATATAAAATGGTGGCAAAAAGTTATTTGGACACGCAAGTCATACTGAAAAATATCTAAATGTTTTTTTTTTTTTTTTTCTCATTTAAACAACAAATGTTTATATATTTTAAATAACATAGTTAAATAATTTACTTTTATAATTACAATTATTTTATTTTATTTTGCATTATTTTATCTTGTTTTATTTATTTTTTATTGCTGCTGACTTACTTGCTTTAAAAATACCTTAAAAAAAAAAAGAGAACAGTAATGCAATTTCATCCATAATGCCTTATTTATTTATTATGGTCTGTTTTGTTATTTTTACTATTTTTATTTTTATTTTTTATGGTTTGTATGCAATACCACTATTGTTCTTAATTGCTGTAGAGTTAATTGCTTTTAAAATACCAATAAAAAAAGGGACTGGAAATGCAATGATTAGAATTTTATAATTGTAATTTATAATTATAACTTGCCCCAATAGTACTATAATTAACATATTTTATTTATTTGTTTATTTATTAATTCATTCAATAGTTCATTCATGTGTTTATTAATTCTGGTCTCTTTTTTATTATTATTATTATTATTTTTTTAAATGGTTTTTAAAAAATTGTTCTTAATTGCTGTAGAGTTAATTGCTGTTAAAATACCAATAAAAAAGGGGCCGAAAATGCAATGATTATATTTAGAATTTTATAATTGTAATTTATAATTATAATTTTCCTCCATAGTGCTATAATTAACTTTTTTTTTTTTCATTCAATAATTTATCCATCCATTGATTCATGCATGCATTTATTTATTCTGGTCTCTCTTTTATTATTGTATTTTCATTTTTTTAATTGCTGTTAAAATAATAACTAATAACAAAGAGAACAGTAATGCAATGACATTTGGACTTTTATCATTTTCCTCCATTGTGCTATAATTAATATATTGCATCCATTTCATTCATTCATTCATTCATTCATTCATTCATTCATTCATTTATGTTTGTTTTGTATGCAATGCCATGGTTGTTCTTAATAATTAGTTCTTGCTCTTGAGAACTAATTAAGATATTCGGACATTTATAATTGTAATTTATAATAATAATAATAATAATTATTATTATTATTATTACTATTATTATTATTATTATTATTATTATTATTATTATTTATTATTATTATTTTTTTTATATTATTATTTAAAAAAATCCTCCATAGTGCCGTATTTATTTATGCTGGTCTTTATATTATTTTTTATTTTTATTTTTTATGGTTTGCATGCAATACCACTATTGTTTGTAATTGCCGTAGAGTTAATTGCTTTTAAAATACCAATAAAAAATAATTTTATAATTGTAATCTATAAGTATCACTTTCCCCAATAGTGCTATAATTAACATATTGCATTTATTTTATTTTTATTTTTTTTCTGGTCTCTTTTATTATTATTATTTTTAAATGGTTTGTATGCAATGCCACTTTTGTTCGAAATTGCTGTAGAGTTAATTACTGTTAAAATAATAACCAATAAAAATAAGAACAGTAATGCAATGACATTCAGACATTTATCATTTTCCTCCTACGTGCTATAATTAATATACTGCACCTATTATTTTATTTTATTTTATTATTTTTGTATGCAGTGCCACCATTATTCTTACTAATTAGTTCTTGCTGTAGACTTAATTGTTGTTAAAATGCCAATAAAAAAAGTAAAGCAATGAAATTCAGACATTTATAATTGTAATTTATAATTATAATTTTCCTGCATAGAAGAAAAAAACATTGCATTTATTTATTAATTTATTTAGGTCTTTTTTTGTTGTTGAGAACACTAAAAGTAGAACCATAGAAACAGTACATTTTATTTTATATTTATTATTTAATGTAATTTTATTTATTTTTATTATATATGGTTTGTATGCAATGCCATCACAGTTCTTAAATGCTGTATTAATTGTTGTTAAAATATAAAATATAAAAGATTGTGCTATAATTAACATCTTGCACTTATTTTATTTTATTATTTTATTTTATTTTATTTTATTATTTTATTATTGTATTATTTTATTTTATTGTATTATTAATTATATATATATAATTTTATATATATATATATATATATATATATATATATATATATATATATATATATATATATTATTATTATTATTATTATTATTATTTTTTTTTTTTTTTTTTTTTTTTTTTTTTTTCTAAATTAAATCTAATTAAAATACCAAACCAAAACATTATTGCAATAACATTTAGACAATTTTTAACCTGACTAAAGTGTCCAAATAGCTTTTAGGCCCACTGTGCATGTGTTATCTTGACTGAGAACTTGTGAGCTGAAGTTTTGTTAGTTGCTATTTAAGTCACATTCACTGAGCGCTGGACTGTTTTCAATCAGAACAGAGCGTTTATTGTTTAATTGAAGCGTGTGAGTGTTGAAACGCCTCTAGAGACGAGTCAATCTCACTGACAGGAACTGTGCTCTTGTAATAATGCGGCTGAGTCCGGATCAGATCCACTCCGGCGTCTGTCAGCGTCAATAATAACCGCTGATAAATCACACACAACAACTGCGTGTCAGATGTCGGTCTGGATGTTTGTCTGAATGCTTCTGTTGTTTTGAAGGGTTTTATATGTATAGACAGTTGTTTACAGTGTGTTTGGTTAATAATATGCTCAGAAAAGGAAGCATCTCTGTGTTTATGTGTGTAAATTGACATTTTGAGATGACAGCTTGGATGAGTTTATTGTTGACTATAGTTAAAATACGACCGTCTAAAAGTTTCTTTCATTGTTTCGGCATCAAACTATGGATGTGATTTGATGTTTGCTGTGCTTGTGATAACCTCAGTTTAATGTGTTTCCAAAACCCACATTGGCTTCAAAATGAAGTTGCTGTATTTATGGATTCAGATGCTTGATCTTGCAGAAAATTATTTGCCTTTTCCAGAACAGACATCTAAACATTTTAAAATCAAGATGCATTTACTTGAGGAGCAAAATGACTTAAAGTCTTATTTTCTGAAAATTGTATTTATTTTCTGAGTTTTTGCATAAAACAATGTGATTTTTAAATGAGTTAGTTTAACTAAAAATATTTTTTTATTCACTACCAGTCAAAAGTTTGGACAAACTTAACTTAATGGTGTTTTTTTTTTTTTGTCAAATATTATTTATGTTATATATATATATATAACATTTATATATATATATATATTATTATTATTATTTTTTTTTTTAATGTTATTATTTTATTTTATGTTATTTTATGTTACTTTGTTATTTTATGTTATTTTATGTTATTTTATTTTATTTTATTAAAAACAAAATGAGAATCATTCCTTTGCACAATTTGTATTTTAAAAATAAAATAAAATCAAACCAAATCAAATACAATAAAATAAAATAAAATAAAAAATATATTGTATTGTTTTTTTAAATAATTATTTGACTACAAATTAAAACAATGAAAAAACAATACAATATATATTTTATTTTATTTTATTTTATTAAAAAACAAAATGAGAATCATTCCTTTGCACAATTTGTATTTAAAAAATAAAATAAAATAAAACAAAAAATATATTGTATTGTTTTTTTTAAATAATTAATATTTGACTAAAAATTAAAACAATAAAAAATACAATATATTTTTAATTTAATTTAATATAATTTTATTTTATTTTATTTTATTAAAAAACAAAATGAGAATCATTCCTTTGTGTTTAAAAAATTCAAATAAAATCAAACCAAATCAAATACAAAACAATAAAACAAAATACAATTAAAATAAAATAAAAAACAAATCGTATTGTTTTTTTAAATAATATTTGACTAAAAATTAAAACAATTAAAAAAATATATAATATATATTTTATTTTATTTTATTTTATTTTATTTTATTAAAACAAAATGAGAATCATTCCTTTGCACAATTTGTATTTAAAAAATAAAATAAAATCAAACCAAATCAAATACAATACAATAAAATGAAATACAATTAAAATAAAATAAAATAAAAAATATATTGTATTGTTTTTTAAAATAATTAATATTTGACTAAAATTAAAACAATTAAAATTGTTTCTCGTACAGAAATCCTGAAGTTGATTGAATGAAACGACTGAATGAAACAGATAGCTAAACATTTTAAAATCAAGATGCATTTACTTGATGAGCAAAATGACTTAAAGTCTTATTTGCTGAAAATTAGTTTTTGCATATTACAGTGTGATTTTTAAATGAGTTAGTTGTCAAATGTTAATTATGTAAAAAAACTTTTTTTTATTTTATTTTATTTTATTAAAAAACTAAATGAGAATCATTCCTTTGCACAATTTGTATTTAAAAAAAATAAATCAAATACAATACAATACAATAAAATACAATTAAAATAAAATAAAATAAAAAATATATTGTATTGTTTTTTAAAATAATTAATATTTGACTAGAAATTAAAACAATAAAAAAACAATACAATATATATATATATATATATATATATATATATATATATATATATATATAATTTTATTTTATTTTTTTTTTTTTTTATTTTTTTTTTTTTGACTAAAAATTAAAACAATAAAAAAAAAAAAAGACACTTTCACAGTCAAGTGTGTCCAAACTTTTGGCTGGTATATATTTGTTCTGGAAAACAAGACTCTTAGCAGTGTCCTTTTACAGGTCATATCTTTTGTTGCTTGTAAATCAGTTGTTTCTCGTACAGAAATCCTGAAGTTGATTGACTGAAACGACTGATATGTTTGAGTTTGTGTGTTGGTTGCATCTATAGGCTTGTTTGATAATGTGTCTGTGAGTGTTGAGGTCAGTCCTTCACCTTTCATGAACACACAGAAACTAAGACTGGCAGCTTAAAGATGACAGAAATAGCGTTGACCTGCTGCTGCTGATCTTCTGCGAGCGTTCAAGGTTTTTGTCATGCGTTTGAAGCTGATTGAGACCTTATCATAACCCGCCCGAATCAAGAGCGTATATTAAAGCCACAATAAAAGCCAAGGCTGTAACTTACGATTGTCTTTTTTATGGTCTCGTCTCACACCAGTAAATGTGAAGATCTTATAAATCCCAGAGAAGAACATTTTATTGCTCAGGTCGCTCTTTCATAGCTCCGGAAACACACTTCCCAGCGATATTTCATTTAAATATCAACTTTGTCTCAGATTTTCCTCTTAAAATTCCCTAGGAATATAAAATAGACAGTCAATGTTCAAAAAATATTTTTGCAGCTCTTTTGATTTGTGCTATGGAAGTAGCTTTTGTTATGTAATTCTGTTTTATTTAGATGTTTTTCTAGACTCATCTGATGTGACGTAATTAGAAAATGATTACATTTAGAGTAACTCAACATATGACATATAAAGATTCTTGTCGAATTAGTTTTTAGATGCAACTAAAAATGCAACTTGTAAAAACATGTAAAATTCTTATTTAATGTCAAAACAACAACAAAACACACTTCACTGCAAAAAAAATAGTTTAAAATTAAGCAAAATGATGCTTAAATAAAACAAGAAAAAAATATTTGCCAATTTGTTACAAAAAAGAATCTTGTTTTCACTTTTTTTTCTTTTTTTGTTTTAAGAATAAACTCACATGCTTTTGAAACCTTTACTTTACTTTTTTTATTTTTTTACTCAGAAATTGGTAAAATTCACAAAGAAACCATTTGTCAGAAAACAAGAATTATTTATATCTTAAGTCATTTTGCTTCTTCAGTAAATGTGTCTTTTGATATTTTTACTGGAAAACGAGAATTTTTTTTTTTGTATGGACATAATAAAAAATATTTTTTAAAGAAAAAAAATATTATATGCCTTTTTAACAAAAAAAAGTTAAAAAAAAAATTATAACAAGGCAATGCTATTTCAGTATTTTTACTTTAATATTTCATGTTTAATTCAATGTTGTTTTTTGTAATTTTTGTTTTCCTAATAACAGATTTTTTTTTCTGTTTAAGCAATTAAAATTTAAAACAATTATTTTGATATACTTTTGGAGTTTTTGTTAATATTTTGAATTACATTTTATTTTTATAATTCCTGTTTTCACTTTAATTTAATAGCAATTTTAGTAAGTTTTCTGTGTGTTTTTGTAATTTCTTGTATTAGTTTGTCCTTTTTTTATATTTATTTATTTATTTATTTATTTTTGTTTGTTTTAGATATTTTAGTATTTTAATTGACTTAATGACAATGAAAAATGTTGCCTTGGCAAATTTCTAATATTTTTTTTTCTTCTTTTTTTCTTTTTTTTTTTTTTTTCATTTTAAATAACTGAAATGTTTTTGTTTCGGAATGTTTTTATTGTTGTTGTTTTTTATTTGTTTATTATTATTATTATTCATTTATTTATTTATTGTAAGTAACTCAAATGTTTTTGTTTTGGATTTTTTATGTGTGTGTGTGTAATATTTTTTCTATGATTTATTTCATTTTGAGTAACTCAAATGTTTTTGTTATGGTTTTAGTTTATTGTTGCATATTTTATTTCAGTTTCTTTCAAGTAATAAACATATAGTTTTAGTTTTAATATTTCATGTTTAATTCAATATTTTGCCATTTCTTTGTATATTATTATTATCATGTGCTATTCAATGTGTTACTTAGTTTTTCCTTGTAATTATAAAAGCAATTTCTGAGTACAAATTGTTTCCATATATATTATTTTCAGTATTATTTTCAGTATTTAGTATTTTATCAGTGCTATTTATTTTTATACCTTTTTTTTTTTTTTTTGGTAGTTTTAGTAATTTTTAAAATGTTTAAAAAAATACAATGGAAAAAAGTATTTAAAATTCACCAAGAAATGGCACATTAAATTTTGGGGTAGAAAAACTGAAATTGTATTTAATATAAGTAATATTTGTTTTAGTCTATTGTGTATAAAGTTTTTCTGTACAGTCTCACCAATGAGATTATGATGGAAAATATGACAAGCGGTCGGCTTAACTGTACTTGTCATTGATATATATATAGACATACAGTATATATGAGCGCCGAGTTCAGCATGCCAGAGTTATTTCAGAATCACCAAGTAATTATATATATATATTATTTTGTAATTTTTTTTTCTGTTTGAGCAATAAAAAAAAAACTTTAATTTAGTTGAAGTTTTAGTAATTTTTCTGTGTTTTTGTAATTTCTTGTATTCGTTTTTCTTTTTTATATATATTTAATTAAATTAGTTTAATGTATTTGGTTTTAGTACTTCAGTGTACTTAATGAAAATGAGAAATGTTGCCTTGGCAACGTTATGAAAAAAAAAACATAATAAAAAAAAAGATTTATTTATAGTAACTGAAATGTTCTTGTTATGGTTTTATTTATTTGTTGCACATTTTATTTCAGTTTATTTCAAGTAATAAACATTTTGTATGTGTGTAAATTTACATATTGAGATGACAGGTCGGATTAGTTAATTTTATATCTTTTGTTTCATTTTAATTTTAATACATTTTTCTTTTTTGGTTTTTTTTTTTCCCACTAACAGATATTTTTTTCAGTTTGAGCAAAAATATATATATTTTTGATATACTGTTACAGTTTTTGGTAATATTTGGAATTAGAATTTATTTTTATATTTCCTGTTTTCATTAGTTTTTCTTGTTTTATATTTAATTATTTATTCATTTAGTCATTTGGTTTTAGTTAATTTAGTACTTCAATTTACTTAATGAAAATGAGAAATGTTGGCTTGGCAACTAATTTTTAAAATAAAGTTAATAATGAATAATTTAATTTAATAATTTTTTATATATTTTTTTTAATTGTTTTTATTTTTATTTTTTTTATTTTAAGTAACTGAAATGTTTTTGTTATTTGTGTAAATTTGCATATTGAGCTGACGGTTTAGATTAGTTCATTTTATATTTATTTATTTATATATATATATATATATATATATATATATAATTTTTTTTTTTTTTTTTTTTACATTTTTTTCCAACTAACAAATTCTTTTTCTGTTTAAGCTATTGAAAATGAAAACAATTATTTTGAAATACTGTTGGAGTTTTTGTTCATTTTTAATTACATTTTATTTTTATTTTTATTTCCTGTTTTCACTTTAATTTAATTACAGTTTTAGTAAGTTTTCTTGTATTAGTTTTTTTCTTTTTTTTAAATATTTATTTATTTGGTTTTAGTTATTTTAGTACTTCAGTTTACTTAATGACAATAAGAAATCTTGCCTTGACATTACTTTTCATTTTTAATTTTAATTTTTCATTTTAAGTAACTGAAATGTTTTTGTTTTGGAATGTTTTGTTGTTGTTGTTGTTGTTTTGTGTGTAATTTATTTGTATTATTATTATTTAAGTAACTGAAATGTTTGTGTGTGTGTGTAATTTTTTTAAATGATTTATTTCATTTTGAGTAACTTTTTTTGTGTTTTTGTAATTTTTTTATTAATTTTTTTTTAAATATTTAATTATTTATTAATTTATTAATTTTAAGTTATTTTAGTACTTCAATTTACTTAATAAAAATGAGAAATGTTGGCAACTTTCTTTTAAAAATAAAATGGGAACATTTTTTTTTTAAGTAACTGAAATGTCTTTGTTATGGTTTTAGTTTATTTGCATATTTTATTTCAGTTTCTTTCAAGTAATAAACATATAGTTTTATAGTTTTAGTTTCAGCTGAGGGCAACACTCCCGGCATGCATGTCTGCTAATAGAAAGCGTATATAAATACATCTGAGCGTGTTTAGAAAAGGCTTTAATGACTTTGCAGTGATTCCATTACTTATCTGCATTAACGGCCTTCGCTTCAGCTGTAGTGACAATAACAGCTGCTCATGCAAACGTCACTCCGAGCGCTTTATCGCCTCTATCTCCTCCAGAACCAGACCAGAGATCCAGAGCTCCAAACTGCATCAAAAGCCATCAGCGTTCTGCATGCAAAACATTAAAAACCACCTAAAACCTGAAAGATGTTTCTCCTAAGGCAAAACATCTCAAAGCATCACGCAAACAACGACGTCGCACCGAGAACCGCCGCACGCAAACCCAACCACGACGACTCCAAGAGACAAATACGACGCAAACCCAGCTGCGTTGAGAGTTTATCGTCAGCCGATCGAATCCGTAAACATGCCACCAAACATTTGGGCTTCAGCACGCTCAGCCTGGCCATGCGAGGACTGGAAGAGACGCCGGACGAATTGTGGGAGCTCCAAGAGCTACAAAAGCTCAACCTCTCCTTAAACGCTCTCTCGGTTCTCCCGTCCAAATTTGGGAATCTGGAGAACCTAGTGATCCTCAACTTGTGGGGAAATGAGCTGATCAACCTCCCGCCGGAGATCGGACGACTCGGGAAGCTCCGGGTTCTCTTCGCTCACAGAAACCGGCTGAGCGACGTTCCCGAGGAACTGGGCCGCTGCGCCAACCTGGAGGTCCTGAGTTTGGCCAACAACCAGATCAGCTCTCTTCCCAACAGTTTGTCGGAGCTCCGCAAGCTCACCAAGCTCAACCTGAGCCACAATCGCATCCAACACGTGCCGGCTTGCGTCTACGGCATGAGGAGCCTGGTCTTCTTGCATCTGGCCAACAACCGTCTGGAGAACCTGGCCGATAAGATCCAGGAGCTGGTGAACCTGAAGATCCTGATCGTGGAGCAGAACGCGCTGCACGCTCTTCCCAGGACGCTGTGCTGCTTGACGGGGCTGGAGCTCCTCAACGTGGACTTCAACGAGCTGCAGAGCGTTCCGGATGAGATCTACAAGCTCCGGAGGCTGGAGAAGCTCGCTTGTCATCCTCTGGATAAAGGCTTGCATATTGTGCACAACCCGCTGGTGAAGCCCATTAAAGAGGTGCTGCAAGGAGGTCTGAAAGGACTTTATAACTACCTCAAACCTGCTTGAAGATCAGTCTCAAATCAAGCTGTTTGCAAGTCAAAGAGCTGCAGAAATTACTTTCTTCCTCAGTGTTTTTGTCTTGTTTTTCAGTTCAAATATCTAAGCGTTTTTAAATAAAGATATACATGTATGTGACCATGGACCACAAAACCAGTATGTTGGCAAGAGCCAAAAATACATTGTATGGGCAAAAATTTGAGATTTTAAGTAAAGATTATGTTGCATGAAGATATTTTGTAAATTTGCTAGTGTAAAAATATTTTTGATTAGACGTATGCATTGCTGAGAACTTTATTTGGACAACTTTAAAGGCAGTTTTTTCAGGGTTTTTTTGCACATTTTTTATAACCTATTCTAACCATCTAAACATAAATGGAACGCGTATTTATTCAGCTTTCAGATTATTTATACATCTCACTTTAAGAAATGACCTTTATGACTGGTTTTGTGGTCCTGGGTCACATATTTACTAATGGCTTTAGTCTTGTTTTCTGAAAAATCTTGTGAATGTGTCTTGATTTAAGAACCTTTAGATATTTTTACTGGAAAAAAAAAAAAAAAATCCTGAGGAAATTTTTTTTTTTTTTTAAGTGTGTACGGACATAAAAAAAAAAGATTTTTCAAAGTAAAAAAAAATTTATGTGCCTTTTTCACATTTGCACTGTAAAAATGATTTTTTTGAAGTTAAATAAAACAAAGATTTGGATGTTTTCTTTTCACTGGTCTGAAAAAACACTTTAGTCGCAAAGAAGACGTGAATCAAACTGTTTGTAAGTCAAAGCTCTGGAGAAATTACTTTCTTCCTCAGTTTTTGTCTTGTTTTCCAGTTCAAATACACTCTTAAAAATAAAGGTTCCAAAAGGGTGTTTTTGCAGTGATGCCATAGAAGAACCATTTTTGGTTCCCCAAAGAACCAGTGAACAGTTCCTAAAAGAACCATTTTGAATTTAAAGAACCTTTTCTGCATTTGAAAGGTTCAAACAAGAAGAGTTTTTTTTTTTTTTTTTTTTTTTTTTTGCGGTGTGTACAGACATAATAAAAATGATTGTACAAAGTACAAAACCACAGAGTCATTATGTGCCTTTTAACATTTATACTAATGTAAAAAAATATTTTTTTGAAGTTAAATAAAACAAAGATTATTTCATTTTAGAAGAAAATGCTATTTCAGTCTTTCTGCTTTAATTTATCATCTTTAATTCAATATGTTTGCCATTTCTTTGTATTTATTAGCAATTTCTGAGTGAAAAATATATGTAAGTAAACCAAAAATAGGGTATGTTTTACAATAAAATACCATTTTAGTCTTTCAACATTTCATGTGTTATTAAATGTGTTTTGTTTTCTTGGTAAAAGTGAAAATTGTTTCTATATCATTTTTTTCTCAGTTTTCAGTGTAGAGTCCAGTTGAAGATTAGTATTGTTTTTATTATTATTATTATTATTATTATTTATTTTTATATTTCTTTCTATTTTCACTTGATTTTTTTTTTCTTTTTTTTTTTTTTGCTAGTTTTTATTAATTTTTAGATTTTTTTGAAATACTATGCAAATATTATTTATTTTAGTTTGAGTTATTTTAGTTTTAATGATTAACCTCTTAGTACCTCAGCTGACTTCCTGCAAACTAAATAAAGATTCAAAATGAAATGTCAATGTTCTATTTATTGAAACATATAGACAACTAATATATTATTTCTTATTAATGTAACACTGAAATAAGCTTTCCATTGATATCTGGTTTTGTTAGGACAATATTTGATCGAGATACAACTATTTAAAAATCTAGAATCTAAGGGTGCAAAAAAACCTAAATATTGAGAAAATCGCATTTCAAGTTGTCCAAATGAAGTTCTTAGCAATGCATATTACCAATCAAAAATTATGTTTGGATATATTTACGGTAGGAAATTTACTAAATATCATTCGAAACACGATCTTTATTTAATATCCTAATGATTTTTGGCATTAAAGAAAAATCAAATATACCCATGCTACTTAAGACTGTTTTTGTGGTCCAGGGTCACAAATTTGCTTAGGAACTAAATATATAAAAATAAAAATAAATTAGGTGCTGAAGAAGGTCATGCTATGATCAAAACCTTTGCCATTTTTTTTTTTAAATCTGTGATTTTATCTCACATTTTTTTCTTCTTTGACCTTTATCTTAAGCAGATGTATTGCTGGTTGATCTTTTCAAACACAGTCGCTAGAGAAACAAGCGTGTCATTCCTGGTTCACGCGTGTGTTTTTATCAGCTGAAGTGCATAACACGCATCCGATAGAGATGCTTAATGTAGAATTCAGCCTCCAACACATAAATCTCGATCTTAACTAGAACCTGTGTGCGTGTGAACAGGGTAAAGTGTGTTTAAAAGACATAAATCACTGTAAACGGAAACAGGAACAACATGATAAATGAACCAGCCGTGACCCACAAGAGAGAAACCTATCCAGGTTATCCAGCACACGACGCAAGACAGCAGCTATAATGATCAGAGAAATCAGAGAGAGAGAGAGAGATGTAGAGAAAGAGAGAGAGAGAGAGAGAGAGAGAAGGAGATGTGGGGCTTGTGGTTTGTTTCTAAACCAGGTCTGTATGTTGCTGATCCAGCAGAACTCAATATAAACCAATTGTGTTTCTGACACCTTCAGACTGCCTGATGGAGCACCAGCGAACAACACACACACACACACACACACTGGTTTCCATATTTTATGGGTTCATTCCATAGGCGTAATAGTTTTTCTACTGTGCAAACTGTATTTTCTATCCTAACCTTCCAAAACTACAGGCATTTTTAGATTCTCAAACACTTGTTTCCTCATGTGGACCAAAAATAATGTCCCCCACAAGGTCAGAATTTACTGGTATTGCTATACTTGTGGGGACATTTGGGTCTTCGTAATGTAGGAAATACCAGCACACACATACATACACATACACACATTTATTTGCTCATATGCTGGATAATGTAAAGTGAGTCTTTCAATATAAGAAAATAATCAGTGGGGAAAGTTACTTTTAAAAGTAATGCATTACAATATTGAGTTGCTCCCTAAAAAAGTAACTAATTACGTTACTTAGTTACTTTTTTATGGAAAGTAATGCGTTACAATATTGAGTTGCTCCCTAAAAAAGTAACTAATCAAGTTACTTAGTTACTTTTTTATGGAAAGTAATGCGTTACAATATTGAGTTGCTCCCTAAAAAAGTAACTAATTACGTTACTTAGT
Source organism: Garra rufa (assembly GCF_049309525.1). Lineage (NCBI taxonomy): Eukaryota > Metazoa > Chordata > Actinopteri > Cypriniformes > Cyprinidae > Garra > Garra rufa. The sequence continues at coordinate 898,929 of NC_133370.1, forward strand.
TACTTTTTTATGGAAAGTAATGCGTTACAATATTGAGTTGCTCCCTAAAAAGTAACTAATTATGTTACTTAGTTACTTTTTTATGGAAAGTAATGCGTTACAATATTGAGTTGCTCCCTAAAAAAGTAACTAATCAAGTTACTTAGTTACTTTTTTATGGAAAGTAATGCGTTACAATATTGAGTTGCTCCCTAAAAAGTAACTAATTATGTTACTTAGTTACTTTTTTATGGAAAGTAATGCGTTACAATATTGAGTTGCTCCCTAAAAAAGTAACTAATTACGTTACTTAGTTACTTTTTTATGGAAAGTAATGCGTTACAATAATGAGTTGCTCCCTAAAAAAGTAACTAATTACGTTACTTAGTTACTTTTTTATTGAAAGTAATGCGTTACAATATTGAGTTGCTCCCTAAAAAAGTAACTAATTACGTTACTTAGTTACTTTTTTATTGAAAGTAATGCGTTACAATATTGAGTTGCTCCCTAAAAAAGTAACTAATTACGTTACTTAGTTACTTTTTTATTGAAAGTAATGCATTACAATATTGAGTTGCTCCCTAAAAAAGTAACTAATTACGTTACTTAGTTACTTTTTTATGGAAAGTAATGCGTTACAATAATGAGTTGCTCCCTAAAAAAGTAACTAATTACGTTACTTAGTTACTTTTTTATGGAAAGTAATGCGTTACAATAATGAGTTGCTCCCTAAAAAAGTAACTAATTACGTTACTTAGTTACTTTTTTATGGAAAGTAATGCGTTACAATATTGAGTTGCTCCCTAAAAAAGTAACTAATTACGTTACTTAGTTACTTTTTTATGGAAAGTAATGTGTTACGTTACTTTTGCGTTACTTTTTAAATCTGGGCAGGGCTTGCTTGTTTTTTTTTTATATAAAAAGTTGTATTTTTGTCAAATGTAAAAGCCTTTTCACAGCAAAAGCCTCAGACTTAGAGAAAAGTAAATTGACGTCTGTACAGCAGACCGCAGAAGAACAAATGACAACTCTTCAGCAATAAACAAATGTTAGATTATCTTGAGTAATTTTTGCTTATTAGTATGGATGAATTGCATCATCGAAGGTCGGCAGCAAAGACATCGGTTCATAAAATGGGATTAAATACATAAAGGATATTTGTATTATTTAACATGTTTAATTATTGCAGGTTTGTGTCGAATTTCAGTGTTTTTATTCGTTTTGAAGAACACTGGATCTGTTTTTTAGTGAGTGAGATGAATTAATGCATGTTCACATTTATTCTAGAACTAAAGTAACATCTTACTCACAATTTCTCTCAACATGGGGACAGGAGAGCTTTTAATCAATAAATGGGGGAAAACTGACTCTATAACACTATAAATATATTTTCTTGTCAATTAAAAAGTAATGCGTTACTTTACTAGTTACTTGGAAAAAGTAATATTATTACATAACTTGCGTTACTTGTAATGCATTACCCCCAACACTGAAAATAAATATCTTCACCAGATCATATGAAGAGTGATCTGCTCTATTTTGGCTGTTTATTAATAATGACTGACAGTACATTATCTCACATGTACGAGTAACACACCAGCAGTGAAGAGAAATCTGAATCATCATTTGGTATTTGATCTAGATACTTTTGTTTTGTTAAATGTTGCGCATTTGTAACGCCAGTTTTCGCAGTTTTGCTTGAGTGACATTTCACAGTGAGTCTGTCTGAGTGTGTGTGTGTGTGTGTGTGTGTGTGTGTGTGTGTGTGTGTGTGTGTGTGTGTGTGTGTGTGTGTGTGTGTGTGTGTGTGTGTGTGTGTGTGTGTGTGTGTGTGTGTGTGTGTGTGTGTGCGTGCGTGTGTGTGTGTGTGTGTGTGTGTGTGTGTGTGTGTGTGTGTGTGTGTGTCACAGGCTCACAATACTGCAGCGTGAAACTCACAGTTTGTAGGCAAGAGTGAATCTGAGTGTGTGTGGGTTTACTTAGAATCAAATTTGGGGCAAAAATATTAAGTGTATATTTATATATTAATTATTAATTGTGCATACTAATATAGAAATATTATTTATTTATTTTTAAATATATGTTTTACACAAAATATATATTAATATATATATATATATATATATAATATGTAATAAACTTGCTTTGCTTGTAAACATCGACTATTTTGCGTTGGAAATATTTAGGTGCTAAACTAAATTTGTACATTTTCTGGAGTAAATGTAAGCAGTTTTTGCCTGTGCAAACTCATAATAACATTATTATGATCTTAAAGTTACAGTTGAGGTCAAAAGTTTATGCCCCTTTCAGAATCTGCAAAATGTTAATTATTTTACCAAAATAAAAGGGATCATGAAAAATGCATGTTATTGTTCATTTAGTACTGACCTGAATAAGTTATTTCACATAAAGGATGTGTACATATAGTCCACAAGAGAAAATAGTAGTTGAATTTATAAAATTATTTGATTTTGACAGCTGTGGATCATTCAGGTAACAACACGGTATTAACAATCAAAGACTTATAAATTCAACTATTATTTTCTCTTGTGGACTATATGTAAACATCTTTTATCTGAAATATCTTATTCAGGTTAGTAATAAATAAAAAAATAACATGCATTTTGTATGATCCCCCTTTTTTTGGTCAAATAATTAACATTTAGCAGATTCTGATAGATGGATGTAAACTTTTGACCTCAACTGTATGCAAATATTGCTGAGGTTCGCTAAGAGTTGCTAGGGTCTTGTGGGTGATTTTAAGATATTTGCTTCCCATATAATCATAGTTGTGGCTTGTTTCTGTGGGATATTTTCACCTGTTTCTGTCACGCAGCAGGTGAAACCATAAGTTTGATCACTTAGTACTAGTATAGTTTGTTTGTGAAGCGGGCAGCGGTGACGCAGGTGTGGGTTTGGTCTGGTGCCCGACTGGAGCCGCCGGTGCTGCTGGAACACGTGAAGGCCAACAACAGAGCCGCGAGACACAGAGAGTCTGGCACACTCGCTCGTTCCCACCGCGGGACTGAGGAGCTGCTGCCAGCCGCTGGTGGGCTCAGGAATAATGCATCATGGGATACGGGTTTGAACATCGCTCAGTGCCCAGGGGGTGCAGGAACTGGAGGAGGTGTTCACATAAATCAAAATCAACTACAGTCATTGACTACTGAATAAATACTGCTGCCGCATCACAATCTGTGCGCTTACACGCCATATTATCCTGCCTCAACTCCAAATAAATGCATGCTTGCAAGGTAAACATTCAGATTTAGTGATTTCATTTCAACCTTATGAGTTGCGAACATTATTTTAAAAAGGTCTGTTAACATACTAAATTTGAGCATTACTTCAACTTAATATAATGTCGTTTAAACTTAAATTTCTGAATTATTAACATTTTATTTATGCCTTTTTTCTTTTTATTTATTTCTTAACTGATTTCAGAATCATTTTCCCACACAATATTTTATCAGTAATGTCTTGTGTCTTGTATTTGCTGTAGTATGATTAAAATCAGTGATTTGTGAATTAGTCACTTTTTAAGATAGATTTAGTCAAATGAATGAGTTTTATGATTCGCGATTCAGTCTGAGTCAGTTCGCAGATCTGAATAGTTGGATTCTGTCTGATGTTTGCAATTCGCGATTCAGTCTGAGTTCTTGAATCATTCTGATTCAGTTTGCAATTCAGTCTGAACCTGAGTCAGTTTGTGAATCTGAATGAGTTTGATTCTGTCTGAAATGTGCGATTTGTGATTGTTCTAATTCAGTCAGTGATTTAGTCTGATTTGATTTGCCAGTCAAATTCGCAGATCTGAAAGAACCCGAGTCAGTTAGCGAATCTGAATGAGACTGATTCTGTCTGAGGTTTGCAATTTGCGATTCAGTCTGAGTCGGTTCGCAAAACATTCTGAGTCCGTTGGCGATTCAGTCTTATTTTGATTTACGAATTCGGTTCACGGATCTGAAAGAGCCTGAGTCAGTTCGCAAACCAGAATGAGTTTGATTCTGTCTAAAGTTTGCTAATCATGGTTCAGTCTGAGTAATTGTTCTAATTTGGTTAGCGATTCAATCTGATTTGATTCCCAAATTTGGTTCATGGATCTGAAAGAGCCTGAGTCAGCTTGTGAATCTGATTTGATTCTGATTTGATTCGGTTTGAGTCAGTTTGCGATTCGTGATTCAGTCTGTGTCAGTTCGCGAATCGTTCTAATTTGGTAAGCGATTCAGTCTGATTTGATTTGCGAATTCGGTTCGCGGATCTGAAAGAGCCTGAGTCAGTTTGTCGCATGCGAAAAACCGTGCAATGTAAAATCGGCCTTGAAAAATGCGATAACACCCACCAGTGGCCGATTTCTTTCAAAATTATCTCAAACCTTTGGGACCTTGAGTCATACAGGCCCATCAAGTTTCGTTCCAATTGGCCTCCGTTAACCTTGTCTAATAGATGCTCAAACTTTGTCGGCCAATGGCCGCCATGTTATTTAGATACGCAAATGTCCTTATAGACCCTTGTGGCACTTTGGACCAAGACTGTGCAGAGCGATTTTCATGTTGATAGGACAAATGGTTGTGTAGTTATAGCCATTTTTATGTTTTTCCTTCTTAATATTTCCTGTGACCTCAGATTGAGCTCTTATACACAGTAAGTGTTCTGAGTTTGGAAGATAAGATTTTCGAAGATATCTCATTCCATTCAGGAGTTATAGGCATTTTACTCAAAGTGGCCCTGGCCCTTTCGAACGCCCCTTTTAAAAAAATATTTTGATAATTATTGATATTCGCTCTCCAGCGAATGTTCCTGCACTGGTTTGCTTCTGATCGAGTGAAAAACCTAGGATTACTTAAAACACTCAAAAATTTTGCCAGGCTCACAATCGAATCCAAGTTATATGTTTTGTCCGACATGAGCCAAGGATTCCTACAACATAAGACACTTGAGTCTGCGAATAATGATTTAGGAGTTATGAGCGATTTCATACTTTTGTTCGCTGTAGCGCCCCCGTCAGGCCGATTGGGGCGAGCCTTGGTGAAGTTGTAGGCGGTGTGAGTACTACCATCCCTCCAAGTTTCAAGTCTCTATGACTTACGGTTTGGTCTACATGATCAGTTTTACATGGAGATTGCTGATCTTTGGCCCTTCTAACAATTACAATAGGGTTTCAGCGCTACACGCTTGAACCCCTAATTAAATATGATTTTGTCTGTATAAGTGTCTGTATAATGTGTTATTTTATTCATTTGTTGGGCTTGTTTTGTAGAGAGCTTGGTTTATCAGACAAATAAGAAACTGTTAAAGGAGTAGTTCACTTCCAGAACAAAAATTCTCAGATAATTTACTCACCCCCTTGTCATCCAAGATGTTCATGTCTTTCTTTCTTCAGTCGTAATGAAATTATGTTTTTGAGGAAAACATATCAGGATTTCTCACCATATAGTGGACTTCTATGGTGCCTGCAAGTTTAAACTTCCAAAATGCAGTTTAAATGCAGCTTCAAAGAGCTCTAAACAATCCCAGCCGAGAAAGAAGTGTCTTATCTAGTGAAACGACCAGTTATTGTCTAAAAGAAATCAACAATTTATATACCTTTTAACCTTAAATGCTCATCTTGTCTAGCTCTGTGTGAACTATTTGTGTGTTCAAGTTCAAGACAGTTAGGGAATGTTGAAAAACTCCCATCCCATTTTCTCCTCCAGCTTCAAAATCATTCTACATTGCTGCAGAAGTGCCTACCCAGTGTTTACAAAATGAACGTGCAAAGAAAAAAAACGCCCTTTACTAAAAAAAAAAAAAAAAGGTAAAACAGCGATGTAGGACGATTTTGAAGTTGGAGGAGAAAATGAGATGGGAGTTTTTCGACATACCCTAACTGTCTTGAACCGGAGTACACATTCAGAGCTAGACAAGACAAGCATTTGAGGTTAATAGTATATAAATTGTCAATTCTTTTAAAAAAAATATCCAATCGTTTCACTAGATAAGACCCTTCTTCCTCGGCTAGGATCGTTTAGAGCCCTTCAAAGCTGTATTGAAACTGCATTTTGGAAGTTCAAACTCAGGGCATCATAGAAGTCCATTATATGGAGAGAAAAAGAAAAATTAATAAACCATACTTTTATGACAGTTTTTGCCCATTTTGCACCTATGTGTAACTTTTTTTTTGAACGCAGAAGGGTTAAAGCAGTTCTGAAACAGTATGTAGAAACAAAGGCATTGTTAGTATTGCCTATGTTTGCTGGTGACTTCAGTTTCTGAAACAGGTGAGCGTTGTGTTCGTGCTGCTCCTCAGGCCTCCTGTTTAACAAACTGCTCTCAGGCTGAACTAATCACCCACCGCTGAAGCACAAGCGATTCTGAAGAGCTCTGCGTGCATGCGGTCAACGCTCGAGTGCTGAGTGTGATGCGCTCAGAATGAGATGAAATGCTGTGATAAATACAGCCGTACAAAACCCGACAGATGCATCGAGTGATTCCTGCAGGAAGTCTAGCGCACCTAATCAGGTTTGCAAATTTTCCAGCGTTAAACCTCATTACGGCACTTTCCACATTTCAATATGTTGAACTCGCGGCGAAAAACAGCGTGTCAATATCTTCTACCTAATTACACAGCAGTTCTTTTGTTTGGGGCCCGTGGGACGAGCGGAGAATCATATTACCCGTTCCTGGGCAAATAACAGTTTAACATTTCTGCTCAGTGCCGTCAGACACAAATTTAATTTTGTTATTCGTCAGCAGTGCCTGTTGATTTCCATATTTCCCAGAGGAGGGAAGAGCAGCGGCGCCGGCTGGAATAATGTTGCTCTGATCAGCCGGAGCGCATCAATAAAAGCCGCTGAACGGCTCACAGGTGGCTTGTTATTATGGAAACGTCTTTTTTCATTGTTTTAAGGACGTTCACGAGGCCCTCTTAGACTCACTGATTCACGAGCACTTTTCACGGTCACTGGTGGATCTTCTGCCTTGAATAATGTTGCATCCCAAATCACATATTATCAGTCTGCTGGAGGATTACGTCTGTTATTGCAAAGTCAGGCTCTAAAACCTTTTTGACATGAAACACCTTGTGATTTTCTTCCTCATAATGTATGTGTCGCCACATTAAGTTATAGTTATCTTAGATCAAGAGTTGTGATGTTTTTTTTTTTATTTGAAACACTCAAGTTACTAACTGAATAGTTTGATTCTTTCTGACATTTGTGATTCACAATTCAGTCTGAGTCAGTTCTCGAGTCGTTCTGATTCAGATAGCGATTTAGTCTGATTTGGATAGCAAAATCGGTTTGGCAGATCTGAAATCACCTGGGTCAGTTTGTGAATCTGAAAGAGTTTGATTATGTCTGAAGTTTGCGATTAATGATTCAGTCTGATTCAGTTCACTAATTTAAATGAGTTCGATTCTGTCTGAAGTTTGCGATTCACAAATCCGTCTGAGTCAGTTCCTGAATCTGAATGAATTCGATTCTGTAGCGGAAAAGTGATTTTTTTTTTTTGTTTTTTTTTTAAACACACAAGTCACTAATTTAAGTGAAAGTCAGACTATCAATTCATATAGCTTGATTTTAAATCAATTGTTTTGTAGTTCCTAAAATATACTGCTCAGTTTTTACTTCTATTTGGCAAAGTGACCATTTATGTCTGCCATACTTTGAGCTTCAAAATGCTGAGGAATAAGGGTCTTATCTAGTGAAACAATTGGTTATTTTCTAAAAAAAAAAAAAAAAAAAAAGACAATTTATATACTTTTTGACCTCAAATGCTCATCTTGTCTAGCTCTGTGTGTACTCTGTGTGATCCGGGTCAAGACAGTTAGGGTATGTCAAAAAACTCCCATTTCATTTTCTCCTCCAACTTTAAAATCGTCTATATCGCTGCAAAAGTACCGACCCTGTGTTTACAAAGTCAACATGCAAAGAAGGTCAAGCGATCTTTATAAAAAATGTAAAACAGCATGAGTATGCACATTTTCCAGCAAACATCTAAGAATGTTTCACTAACATTCCCATTAAGTTATAAAAAAGTTATTTTTGAAGCTTCTCTCAACATTTAAAACATCCAGGTTTTTAAATGTTTTAACAATGTTTTTACTTGGTTATGTGAACAGTAGGAATGTTACTTTTAAATCTTCTCAACATTTTCAGACGTTAGACCAAATAATACGATTTACAAATGATTTATAAATAATGGTTTTGTGCTAACGCTTTGCGAAAAGTATTCAAAACCAGATCACTTTTGTTTATAACAGATTTGAGAATCTTTTTCCCACACAATATTTTATTAGTAATGTTCTGGGCCTGGTATTTGCTGTTGTATATTTAGAATCAGAAATTGCGATTATTGATTCGTTAATGAATCACTGTTTTGAGTTGATTCTTTTTTATAGATTGGTCGAACGAATCATTCGAGAATCATTCTGATTTGTTTAGCAATTTAGTCTAATTCAGTTACTGAATGAACTGAATCCGGTTACTGGATGATTCTTTTTCATAGATTGGTCAAATGAATGAGTTCGATTCTGTGATTCGCGATTTGCTTGAATTGTTCTGATTTTGTTAGCGATTCAGTCTGATTCGGTTTGTGAATTCGGTTTGCAGATCTGAATAAGTTCGATTCTGTCCAAAGTCTGTGATTCAAGATTCAGTCTGAGTCAGTTCGCGAATTGTTCTGATTTTGTTAGCGATTCAGTCTGATTCGGTTTGTGAATTCAGTTTGCAGATCTGAATAAGTTCGATTCTGTCCAAAGTCTGTGATTCAAGATTCAGTCTGAGTCAGTTCAAGACTCGTTCTGATTCAGCTAACTATTTAGTCTGATTCAGTTTGTAAATTCGGTTCGCAGATCTGAGTTCAATTCCGTCTGAAGTCTGTGATTCGCAATTCAGTCTGAGTCAGTTCGCGAATTGTTCTGATTTTGTTAGCGATTCAGTCTGATTCGGTTTGTGAATTCAGTTTGCAGATCTGAATAAGTTCGATTCTGTCCGAAGTCTGTGATTCACGATTCAGTCTGAGTCAGTTTGAGAATTGTTCTGTTTCGGCTAACTATTTAGTCTGATTCAGTTCGTAAATTCTGTTCGCGGATCTGAATGAGTTAAATTCTGTCTGAAGTTTGTGATTCGTGATTCAGTCTGAGTCAGTTCACAAATCATTCTGATTCAGTTAGCGTTTCACTCTGATTCAGTTCATGAATTCGGTTCACAGATCTGAATAAGTTAGATTCTGTCCGAAGTCTGTGATTCGCTATATCAATCTGAGATTTTCCGAATCATTTTGATTAGGTTAGTGATTCAGCCTGATTCGGTTCGTGAATTTGCGGAATTTGCGGATCTGAAAGAGTTCAATTCTGTCTGAAGTCTGTGAATCGTGATTCAGTCTGAGTCAGTTCGCGAATTGTTCTGATTTTGTTAGCGATTCAGTCTGATTCGGTTTGTGAATTCAGTTTGCAGATCTGAATAAGTTCGATTCTGTCCAAAGTCTGTGATTCATGATTCAGTCTGAGTCTGTTTGAGAATCGTTCTGATTCGGCTAACTATTTAGTCTGAGTTCGCAAATTCTGTTCGCGGATCTGAATGAGTTAAATTCTGTCTGAAGTCTGTGATTCGTGATTCAGTCTGAGTCAGTTCGCAAATCATTCTGATTCAGTTAGCGTTTCACTCTGATTCCGTTCATGAATTCGGTTCACAGATCTGAATAAGTTAGATTCTGTCCGAAGTCTGTGATTCGCAATATCAATCTGAGATTTTCCGAATCATTTTGATTAGGTTAGCGATTCAGTCTGATTTGGTTCGTGAATTTGGTTTGCGGATCTGAAAGAGTTCAGTTCTGTCTGAAGTCTGTGATTCGCGATTCAGTTGTTTGAGATCAGTTTGCGAATCATTCTGATTCAGTTAGCGATTCAGTCGGATTCGGTTCAATATTGTTTAACAAAGTGTGCTGTCGTTTGCCCGAGATAAAAGGGAATTATAGGTTTGTTTTGCATACCTTACCTTTAAACCATTTTTTTTTAAATTTGAAATAATCTCTGAATCAACAGGCATAATTGTTAAATAATTTAAACATGAATTGTATAACAAAGCATTTCTTGTGTCTTTCTTTAGCTTGTTTATTTCCAATATACACATAAAATAATGACATAAAAGCGTTTATGATAAACCCTGTAACTGTGAATGCATTCGTGCGCGTTCGTGACATCAGAGCAGATTGTAAACAAACTCCACATCCATTCACTCGAGGCTCTCATTGGGCTTCAAGGGGTTAAACTCTAACGAGAACTTCATGTTGTCTCGTGAAACAATGGATCATATTCTCTGTGGCATTTAACATTTGCAGGCAGGGGTGGAAAAAGAAGACCTTAATTAATCACAGCGCCCTCGTTAGAGCCCACTGTGATCCCGGCGCTCGTTAGTCCCCCGGGTGATTAATTGAAATTAATTGAAAAGCCGGTGACATTTACCACCCCTGGTTGAGCGGATGTATCGAGTGATAATCTCGCAGTCGTGATTTTGGTGGTAAATCTGCGGTTGCGGGTCTGATTGAGGTCACGTGCACGCTCCCGTCAGCGCGGCTTCAAACTCACTGAACAGAAACACTTACTGCTCGAGTACCATGGTAAATACTGTTTTACTAGGTTGTGTGATTTAACATGTTAGATATGGTGTATGAATCATTCAGTACCATGTTTTTGATCAAAGTTACCATGCTTTTTACCTTAGTAATACTCTGGTACCATTGTGTTCTTTCAAGCTTTTTGGACTACCATGTAAATATCATTGTATGTGAATGTGTTAATCATTCAGTACCACAATTTTAATCAAACTATCTTAGTATTACCACACTTTTTACCATGGAAATACTGTGGTACCATAAAATATTCTGAATTTCTTGGAGTATAATGTAAATATCATTGTATATGAATGTGCTATTCATTCAGTACCATGGTTTTTAACAAATTACCTTAGTATTACCACACTTTTTACCATGGTAAAATTGTGGTACCATGATATTTTCTACATTTCTTGGAGTATAATGTAAATATCATTGTATATGAATGTGTTAATCATTCAATACCATGGTTTTTATCAAATTACCTTAGTCTTACCACACTTTTTACCATGGTAATGCTGTGGTACAATGATATTATCTAAAAATTCTTAAATCAAGAAGGATTTTCTAGACGAGTAAAAATTATTGTCTTGTTTTTAGAAAAAAAAACAAGTCAAAATTAAGTGAGTTTTTGCTTAAAACAAGCAAAATAATCTGCCAAATGGGATAAGAAAGATAATCTTGTTTTCTGTTTGAAATAAGATTTATTTTTTTCTTACCCCATTGGCAGATTATTTTGCTTATTTCAAGCAAAAGAAAAAAATGTGTTTGTCTAGAAAAAAAATTGTTGATTTAAGAATTTGTAGATATTTGGGCTGGAAACAAGACACAAAATCTAAGTAAGAAAGCATTTTTTTGCAGTGTATGCCATGTAAATATCATAGTATTTGAATATGGTAATCACTTACCATCCTTTTTACCATGGTAAACCTGTGGTTTTTACACTTTCTTAGAAAAGCATGTAAATATTTAAGATTATCACTGCAAAAAAATGCTTTTATTACTTAGATATTTGTCTTGTTTCCAGCCCAAATACCTAAAAATTTTCTAGTTTCTAGACAAGTAAAAATGATTGTCTTGTTTTTAGAAAAAAAAAAATTAAAAATTAAGTTTTTTATTGAAACAAGCAAAATAATCTGCCAAAGGGCTAAAAATAATAATCAGTTTTCTGTTTGAAATAAGATTGTTTTTCTTACCCCATTGGCAGATTATTTTGCTTGTTTCAAGCAAAAATACATTTAATTTTGACTTGTTTTTTTTCTGAATTTTAAGATTTTTTGACTAGAAACAAGACAAAAAATCTAAGTAAGAATGCATTTCCTCACTACAATTATCACTGTGTTTTCTTACTTAGATTTTTTGTCTTGTTTCCAAACAAAATATCAAAAAATTCTTAAATCAAGAAGGATTTTCTAGACAAGTAAAAAGTCAAAATTAAGTGAGTTTTTGCTTGGAACAAGCAAAATAATCTGCCAATGGGGTAAGAAAAACAATCTTATTTCAAACAGAAAACAAGATTATATTTCGTACCCAATTGGAAGATTATTTTACTTGTTTCAAGCAAAAATGCACTTAATTTTGACTTGTTTTTTCTAAAAACAAGACAATAACTTTTACTCTTTTTGATTAAAATTTTTTTAGATATTTTGGCTGAAAACAAGAAAAAGCATTTTGTGCAGTGATGATATGGTACTTATCATAGTCCTATAGTGCTCTTTAAACAAAGTACACTTTTCTAGAACACACTTGGAGAGCAGCTGCACTGTAAAAATCACATTCTTCATTATTTTTGTCCTATAAAACATCTCTAAAGCAGATCAGTTGAAAGTCTCTGTCTCCCTCTATTGGTAAACATCCATAAAAACATCCACAGAAAAGCTTAAACCACTAAAACTCATCCATAAAGGATTGTGTACGGTACAGATATAACTGTATAATGACTCTGATGAAGTTTTGATCGTCTCTCGCTTCTCAAAGTCTTTCACAGGCAGTAAATCTCCATCTGCCTGCTGTTGTTTGATGAGGTTGAGTTTACGGCGCCTGCAGCATCAACATGACTTCACAGAGACATCTAGTGGAGGAGCCCCATCACACACACCTGAGAGTAAGTGTGTGTGTGTGTGTGTGTGTGTGTGTGTGTGTGTGTGTGTGTGTGTGTGTGTGTGTGTGTGTGTGTGTGTGTGTGTGTGTGTGTGTGTGTGTGTGTGTGTGTCGCTTGAAGCACAAGCATGAAATCAGTGTGTGTTCCATCTGTATGAAGCGCCTCCAGCTCTGATAGACGGCCAAGAACCAGTGAGGAGAGTGACACACACACACACACACACACACACACACACACACACACCTCCGCATGAGTGGAGTGTGTAGTGTGTAGATCTGAGGTGGGCGAGAACTCTGAGCTTCTCCAAACCTTCAGCCAAAAAACTCCCCAAACACATTCAGATGCGAGTTCCAGGAACAGTGAGACATCAGACAGGGGCAGAAAGAGAGAAGCACCTCAGAGACACACTCCTCAATCTGTGTGTGTGTGTGTGTGTGTGTGTGTGTGTGTGTGTGTGTGTGTGTGTGTGTGTGTGTGTGTGTGTGTGTGTGTGTGTGTGTGTGTGTGTGTGTGTGTGTGTGAAGCCTTCCCATGATTGATTTATAGTTCATCTTTGGTTCATCTGTCAGATGATTAGTGATTAGTAGGGCCAGATCATTAAGTTTTGCACTAATTATTTGTAACTAATTATTTTTTTAAAGCTATGAAAAATAATCCAATTATCTTTCAATTTTCAAAAACAGGTTTGCACGTAATAAACTGCTGGATTAAATATATGACGTTGTTTATTGATTAATTGGTTGAGAATGAATTACACATTTTTCCTGAAACGTTTTTTTTTTTTTTATTATTATTAATTCCAATTATACTAACATTTACAGTTGAAGAAAAAAGAAAAAGAGAAAAAAGAGAAAGAAAGGAATAAATAAATAAAAAGAAAGATAGAAAGAAAGAAAGGAAGAAAGAAAAAGAAAGAGAAAGGAAGAAAGAAATAAAAAGAAAGAAAGATAAAAAAGAGAAAGAAAGAAAGAAAGAAAGAAAGAAAGAAAGAAAGAGAAAGAAAAAGAAAGAAAAAAGAAAAAGAGAAAGATAGAAGGGAAGAAAGAAAGAGGAAAAAGAAAAAAGGAATAAATAAATAAAAAGAAAGATAGAAAGAAAGAGAAAGGAAAAGAAAAAAGGAAAAGAAAGAAATTAATAAATAAATAAAAAGAAAGAAAGAAAAAAAGAAAGAAAGAAAGTAAAAGGAAGAAATAAAAAGAGAAAAAAGTGAAAGAAAGAAATAAAAATAAATAAATAAAAAGAAAGACAGACAGAAAAAAGAAAGGAAAAAAGACAAAAAAGAAAGATAGAAAAGGAGAAAGAAACAAAGAAAGAAAAAAGAAAGAGAAAGAAAGTAAAAGAAAGACAAAAAGAAAGAAAGAGATAAAGAAAGTAAAAGAATAAACAAAGAGAAAAAAAGAGAAAGTACGAAAAGAAATAAAAAGAAAGTAAAATAAAGAAATACAAAGAAAGAAAGAATGAAAGAAAGAAAGAAGGAAAGAAAGAAAAAGAAAGAAAGAAAGAAAGAAAGAAAGAAAGAAAGAAAGAAAGAGAAAAAAGAGAAAGGAAGAAATAAAATGAAAGAGATAAAGAAAGAAAAAGAAAGAAAGATAGAAAAAAAGAGGAAGGGGGGGGGGGGGCTGTAAAACCATTTCTGGAGATTTTTTGCCCTTTCCTATGCATTCTATGACACCTTTAATGACAATTATCTTAGGACAATCTGCCAAACCTTTGCTGTAATGTTAGCCAAATGTTTTTGGAAATCACAATTTCTGCATCTTAACTTAGAAGGCGACCCTTAAAATCACCAGATATTTTTCTATTACCAAATGAAGTAATACAATGTTTTCCTGGAAACAGCTTATTTATCAGCTTTCAGATGATGTATAAATCTCAATTTAAAAAAATGACCTTTATGGCTGGTTTTGTGATCAAGTCACAAAGTAACTTTTACTCACTTTTAGAATAGGTCACTAATGAAAAAAATGGGGTTTAAACAATTTTCACTGCATTGACGGCTCAACGACCTGCCGCGGGACGACGGAAAAAAAAAAGAAAACTGAAAAGAACGTCTTCCACAGCCGCGAGAAATTACTCTTTTAGTCCCGGTCTGCCCAGGGAGGAAACCGCTACACCTCTGTGCACTCAAAGGGCTTGCTCACTGGAGAGCAGGAGGCTTGTTTTGGCCGTGAAAACCCCGCTGACGGCTCGAGCACAGAGAGGCTCTGAAGCGAAAATCTGAATGAGTGGTTGCGTGCCGTCATCTTATATACGCGTATGTACGGGGGAGTGGCTTGGCATGCAAATACCACTCGCCAATGTTCATTGGCCTATTGAATAAGGCTCAGAGATGATTGGACTCTCAGGCGAGTTCCCACATGTAACGTCGTAGTGAAACGACTGAAGGGGAACAAATAAATGCAGAAGGCACATCAGAAAAGTTCCTCAGTTTTTGTGTCTTATGTAAGTTTTATGTTCTTTTATACTACAGGGCCGTTGAATGCTTGAATCTGATTGGCTGACGAACGTTCTAGAGGTGTGCATTATATTCAGGGAAACGCACGGCGAACGTAGTTCCAGGCAGCTTTAGACCGCAGTGCATGTCTATATCACTTCGCCATACGATTTCAGTTATTTCAAAGGTCCTTACAGCCCAAAACAGCAAAATAACTAAAACCCACAATGACACTGGCCAAACTAATAAATACAGTAAACATCAGGATAAAAACGACAGATTATTTCCATGTTTTTTTCCACAATATATTATGTTTTATTATGTACGGAAACAGGGCCGTGCACAGACCTTTTGAGGGGCATGTGCTGAAACTGAAAAAAGGGAAACCCCCCCCCAACCCCTCCACCACCCAAAAAAAAATCCTCATTTAGGGGTCACACTTGGCTCCCTCGCGGTCAAAAGTGACCGAAGCCTTAAAAAGTAACTTTTTTTCTTCAGGAAATCAATTAAATACATTTTTGTTCAATAATATTTTGTGATTATTATTTAGAATTTTGAGCAGTTTTTATACATTTATGCAATATTTATACAGTTTTAATGAACAATTTTTCCCACTAGAATTATTATTATATTTTTTAATTATGTATATATTATTTTTCAATAAATACAACATTTCACATTAAAATAGAGTATTTACAATCTTTTTTTCGGTCAAAAATGACTGAAGAGGCCCCAGAGGGTTAATAACTTTTATACAGATAATATGCATCAGCACGTTCAGCAGATGGCCATAAAATCAAAATAGAAATTTCTTATAATATATTTTACCTAGCTGGCAAGCATCACTCGGTTGCTTTGTGTCAAACTCAAATGCAGTTACACCGCGGGGTTTTGACCAAAGAATGTGTGCAATTTGTCCGTCAATAAAACGACGACATTACATCACGTCAACATCACACCGGTCGTCAATTATTCCTTACACATTTCATAACATGTTTTTTTTTCGGCTGATGATGTGTTTAGTGCTTGGACAGACACTGTGCAGCTAAAATGACCCTGAAAATCAATTATTAAGTAAAATATATTTCCACTTAATAAAGTCTGATAACATTCTGATAACAACTCTTTTTCGAAAGCTTCATATTAAATGAAGTCAATAAACGTCTTCAGCTTTTTCTTGTTGCAGACCTCGTCTCAAACTCGACCTCGTCTCTGAAACGGACAAAAGCAGGAACTCATTTCGTGAGATTTTGAGTCTTTAAACCATCCTCGTCCTCATCAAGATCTGCTGTGGAGGAAAACTCACATTCACCAAGTTCTCCTGAGCAGGTAAACGCCTCCAACAATCCTACATTTGTCAAGGGTGATTTCTTTGGCAAAAAAAAAAAGTGCATTAAATTGCTGTATTTTCATGCACTAATTTTGTACTTAATATACAAAAAAAATATTCTGTAGTACTTCCAAAAATAATCTTAAGAACATCTAAGTGTACTCAAATATGCTATTTTGGGACACCATGAATGTAAACTAAAATGTGCTTTTAACATACTATCTTTGTATTTAAAAAAATGATTTAGTTCTTATTATTTAGTTCTTATTTAGGACTTTTTTGTTCACCTGGGTTGTTTTGGGCTGACAGTAATATAGATTATAGTTATTCAAAATAACTGTTTTCTGTTGAAATATATTTTAAGATGTTATTTATTTCTGTGATGCAAAGCTGAATTTTCAACATTCAACTATTATTATTTAAGATTTTTTTTAATAAAAAAGAAAGAAATGAACTTTTTTTATTTATCAAGGACACATTCAATTGGTCTAAGTGACAGTAAAGACTTTATAATGTGACAAAAGATTTATTTTTCAAATAAATGCTGTTCTTTTGAACTTTCTATTCATCTGTGAATCCTGAAAAATAAAATGTATGATAGTTTCTACAACGTACAACTGTTTTCAACATTGATAACAATCAGAAATGTTTCTTGAGCAGCAAATCAGCATATTAAAATTATTTCTGAAGGATTGTATGACACTAAAGACTGCAGTAATGATGCTGAAAATTCAGGTTTGAAATCACAGAAATAAATTACATTTTAACAAATATTTACATAGAAAATAGCTATTTTAAATTCAAATAATATTACATTTTTTTACTGTATTTTTAATCAATTAAATACAGCAAATCAGTAAATTAGAATGATTTCTGAAGGATCATGTGACACTGAAACTGCAGTAATGATGCTGAAAAATCAGGTTTGATCACAGAAATAAATTACATTTTAAAAGATTTTCATATAGAAAACAGCTGTGTTAATTTTTTAAATTTTTTATATATTTTTTTTACTGTATTTTTAATCAAATAAATAGAGGAAATCAGGATATTAGAATGATTTCTGAAGAATCATGTGACACTGAAACTGCAGTAATGATGCTGAAAATTCAGGTTTGATCACAGAAATAAATTACATTTTAAAAGATTTTCATATAGAAAACAGCTTTTTTAATTTTTAATTTTTTTTTTTTACTGTATTTTTAATCAAATAAATGCAGGAAATAAGGATATTAGAATGATTTCTGAAGGATCATGTGACACTGAAACTGCAGTAATGATGCTGAAAATTCAGGTTTGATCACAGAAATAAATTACATTTTAACAGATATTCACATATTTTAAATTGTAATAATATTTCAGAATTTTACCGTATTTTTGATCAAATAAATGCAGCCTTGGTGAGCATTAGAGACTCTTTCAAAATAGTTTCATGACTGATTTTGCAACATTAACAGTTCATTTTCCTGCTTAATTTTGTGAAGCTGCTTTGAAGCAATCTGTATTGTATAAAGCACTATATATGTGACCCTGGACTACAAAACCATTCTTAAATAGCACGGGTATATTTGTAGCAATAGCCAAAAATACATTGTATGGGTCAAAATTATCGATTTTTCTTTTATGCCAAAAATCATTATCATATTAAGAAAAGATATTTTATAAATTTTCTACCTTAAATATATAAAAACTTGATTTTTCATTAGCAACATGCATTGCCAAGAACTTCATCTGGACAACTTTTAAGGCAATTTTCTCAATATTTAGAATTTTTTGCACCCTCAGATTCCAGATTTTCAAATAGTTGAATCTCAGACAAACATTGTCCTATTTTAACAAACAATATATCAATGGAAAGCTTATTTACTCAGCTTTCAGATGACATAAGAATCTCAATTTCGACAAATTTAAACTTATGACTGGTTTTGTGGTCCAGGGTCACATATATTAATTAGCACATAATGTAGCTAAAACAGAATCAACTGAGAGTCCTCCAGTGATTAGATGATTAGATTTGTAAGTGTAAAAGAAGAGTTGACTGGAGTTTGATCAGTGGTTTTAGATCATGAATGTTGATGAGTGTAAAAATAATGCAAACACATCCAATGACAGAAAGATGAACTGCATCACAGCTGTCTGCACACTAGAGGGCAGCACTTCAACATTCATGAACCACATGCAGTCTACTTCATTTTCTGTTTCCATCTCAAGACCTTAATGTCATTCATTCAGTTTGTATTCCTGTTTTTGTCCCGACTGACCCAGAAAACATTTGGAAGATTGCATAAACGCTTCTGAGTGTGACTCTAGTGTCTGATGCAATGAAAGTCGCACATTCACACTGCAAAAAATGCTTTTCTTACTTAGATTTTTTGTCTTTTTTCCAGCCAAAATATCAAAAAATTCTTAAATAAAGAAGGATTTTCTAGATGAGTAAAAATTATTGTCTTGTTTTCAGAAAAAAACACATCAAAATTAAGTGTGTTTTTGCTTGAAACAAGCTAAATAATCTGCCAATGGGGTAAGAAAAATAATCTTGTTTTCTGTTTGAAATGAGATTTTTTTTCTTACCCCATTGGCAGATTATTTTGCTTGTTCTAAGCAAAAAGTCAATTAATTTTGGCTTGTTTTTTCTGAAAATAAGAAAATTTTTACTCGTTTAGAAAATCCTTCTTGATTTAAGAATTGTCAGATATTTTGGCTGCAAACAAGACAAAAAATCTAAGTAAGTAAAGCACAAATCTGTCTACTGATCTTTATATTTTATTACTATATTGTTGTTATTTTATTTATTGTCTATTCTGTTTATTATTAGTGTTTTATTATCTTAAATGATATGTATGTCTGCACTATGTCTGTACTGTTTCATCTTATACACTGCCACTCAAAGGTTTGGGATCAGTAGTCTTGTAATGTTTTTAAAGAAGTTAAAAGCTCATCAAGGCTGCATTTATTTGATTAAAAACACAGAAAAAAACTGTAATATTGCAAAATGTTACTGCAATCTAAAAGAAAGTTTTTTATTTGAATATACTTTAAAATATAATTTATTTCTGTGATGCAAAACTTTCATCTGCATTTATTGATTAAAAATACAGTAAGCAACTGTAAAATTGTGAAATATTTTTAGAATTCAAAATAGCTGTTTTCTATGTAAGTATTTGTTCAAATGTAATTTATTTCTGTGATCAAAGCTGAATTTTCAGCATCATTACTCCAGTCTTCAGCGTCACGTGATCCTTCAGAAACCATTCTAATACACTGATTTATTATTAGAATTATCAATATTGGATTTTTTTTAAAACCTGTGATACTTTTTTCAGCATTCTTTGATCAATTAAAGGGTAAAAACTACAGAATTTGTTTAAAACAGAAATGTTTTCTAACAATATACACTACTGTTCAAAAGTCTGGGGTCAGTCTTTCTTTTTTGAAAGAAATTAATACTTTTATTTACCAAGGATGTGTTAAATTAATAAAAAGTGATAGCATAGATTTACATTGTTAGAAAAGATGTATATTTTGAATAAATGCTGTTCTTTTTAACTTATTCATCAAAGAATCCTGAAAAAAAGAACCACAGGTTCCAAAAACATTGATAATTCTAATAATAAATCAACATCAAGGTTTGAAATCACTACATTTTAACAGATATTCTCATAATATTTCACATTTTTACTGTATTTTTGATTAAATAAATAAATTATTAGAATGATTTCTGAAGGATCATGTGACACTGAAGACTGCAGTAATGATGCTGAAAAATCTAGCTTTGATCACAGAAATAAATTACATTTTATAAGATAGTTGCTTAGAAAACAGCTGTTTTAAATTCTAATATTATTTTAGATTTTTTACTGTATTTTTAATCAAATAAATACAGAAAAATCAGTATATTAGAATGATTTCTGAAGGATCATGTGACACTGAAGACTAGCAGATAAAAACTCAGCTTTGTATCACAGAAATAAATTATATTTTAGAGTATATTAAAATAAAAATCATTATTTTATATTGTAATAACATTTTGCAATTTTACAGTCTTTTTCTGTATTTTTAATCAAATAAATGCAGCCTTGATGAGCTTTAAAAAACATGAGAAGTCTTACTGATCCCAATCTTTATGAATAATCAGTGTTTATGTGATCTGTAGATTCAGACGTGTTTGTTGTGTTATTGATAAGATGGTGATTGATGCTGGAGATCTGTGATGTTCTCTTTGCTCTGAGGATTGAGCTCAAGCTGGCGTGAAAATCACAGAGTAGTTCATCTCTCTCTTCATCAGTCAGTCTCTGATCACAAACAAACTGGCAATACAACAGGAGAACAGAGACATTAGATTACATTAGATTAGTTTGCATTCATCACTGAAATGCAGTTCACATCAAATCAGACAGCAAATCATCATTTAACCTGGAAATGTTGGAATGGCAGATGCAGTGAATGTAAAAACATGGCAGTAAAGCTCCAGTGAAATCAATAAATACAGTGTTTTATTAAGTTGGTTTGAGAAAGACATTATTCTTCTTCTTCTGAGACAACATTTTCTGAGTGCTGCTCCTCCTCGAGCTTTAACTCTACAAACTCCAAACTCAGGCCAGATCTTCAGACTGATCTGACTCCAGCTGCTGGATCTTTTCAAACTGATCCGACTCACGCTTTTCCTAAAAATGACCATTAAAACTGGGAAAAATCCCATAGACTTCCATTGATGGAATGTTGATCAACACTATTCAAACTCACACTGACAAAATTCAAATTTAAAAGCTACCGGAATCCATCTCACTAGCCAAGCCTAGCAACTAGAATCACGCTAGTAACTTGCTAATTATGCTAACAACATGCTAGTAACTGTCTAGTCATGCCAGAAACATGCTAGCAATGCTAATCATGCCAGTAACATGTTAATAATGTTGAAACATGCTAGTCATGCTAATCATGCTAAGAACATGCTAGTAACTGTCTAGTCATGCCAGAAACATGCTAGCAATGCTAATTAGTAACATGTTACTCAAGCTAGAAACAGACTAGCAACATGCTAATCATACTAAGAACATGCTAGTAAAAGGCAAATCATGTTATAAACAAGCTAGCAACATGCTAATAACATGCTAATCATACTAAGAACATGCTAGTAAAATGCAAATCATGTTATAAACAAGCTAGCAACATGCTAATAACATGCTAATCATGCTAAGGATATGCTAGTAACTTGCTATTCATGCTAGAAACATTAACATATTAGTAATATGTTAATAATGCTTGAAACAGACTATCAACATGCTAATAACATGCTAATCATGCTAGGAACATGCTAGCAATATGCTAATCATGCTAAGAATATGCTAGTTACTTGCTATTCATGCTAGAAACATGTTAGTAATATGCTAATCATGCTAACAACATGTTAATCATGTTAGAAACAGACTATCGATATGCTAATAACATGCTAATCATGCTAGGAACATGCTAATAACTTGTTATTAATGTTAGAAACATGTTAGTATTATACGAATCATGCTAGCAACATGCTAATCATGCTAGGGACATACTAATCATGCTAGTAATATGTTATTAATGTTAGAAACATGCTAGTCATGCTAGGAACATGCTAATCATGCTAGTGACATTTTACTCATGTTAGCAACATGGTAATCATGCTAGAATCATGCTAGCAACTTCCTAATCATTCTATAAACATGCTAGCAAAATGCTAGCAACGTGTTAATAATGCCAGCAACATGCTAGTAACTTGTTAATAATGTTAAAACGTGCTAGCAACTTAGTAATCATGTTAGAAACATGCTAGCAGCTTGTTAATCATGGTAGCAACATGCTAATCATGCTAGAATCATGCTAACAACATGCTAGTAACTTGCTAATCATGCTATAAACATGCTATCAACTTGCTAATCATGTTAGCAACTTTGTATGCTAGCAACATGTTAATCATACTAAAAACTGCTACAAACTCAGTAATCGTGTTAGAAACTTGTAAATCAGGCTAGAAACATGTTAGCAACTTGATAATCGCAATATAAATGTATGCAAATTAGTGCATATTTCATTAAATAATGTCTGATTTGCCTATTTAAACCTAACAATTTAGACAACTTGTAATACAAAAAATATTTGTAGTTAATTTGTTTTACTCTATTCACCTGTCTCACCTTAACTTTAATTTTTTTTTTTAAGTGACTTTTTTTGGTCCATATGAAAAAACAAGCTTATAAATCATATAAAATGACATGTTTTGAGAATGTAAATTGCCTGTATTTTGTAAAAAGAAAAAAAAAAAAAAAAAAAAAAAAAAACATTATACCAGTGCAATGAACCCATAAAACATGAGTGTGTGTGAGAGTGTAGCAGTTCTCTGATTGAAGTGGAGTGGCTGTTTCAGCATGGCTTCTCCTCATCAGTCTGTTTGATTTTCAGAGACTCTGATGATGAAGATGATGATGCTTCAGCTTCCCGTTGCCTTGGTAGCAACAGTCCTCTTTGCATACGATGGGTCTGTTGCCATGGCAGCGGCGATGAGCCGGAGGAACCGCGGCGACCCCAGCGAGAGCCAGTCTGTATCTGTTACCATGGAGCCCAGCGTCAGTGTAGCAGCATCAGATCTGCTCATATTCAAACACAGACCTCTCAACGTCGCTGATTCGCTTTGGCAGGAGTTTCACTACAAACACCTAAATAGTGACATGAAAAAGAATGATAAGACATAAGACAAAAAATCAAAAAATGGCTAAAAATGGCAACAAAAAATAAAAATAAGTTGAAGGTGAAGTACTAAAATGACTAAAACTTTAAAATAAATTAAAGCTAAATAGGAATATTAAAAAAGCTAATGAAATTAACAAAAATATGTAAAATTGTTCAAATTAAAATAAAATAAGAAGTTAGATTTAAGTTAAAAATAAGATCTAAAAATTAATTAAAGTGAATTAAACTGAACTTACAGTAAAATTGAAATAAATAATTTAAACCTGAAAAGTAATAAATAAATAATAATAAAAAAACGACAACAAAATGACAACATTGTAAAAATAAAAAGGTAAAAGTTAAATAAAAATATTTAAAAAATGACATTTGAAACTATTTAAAACTTTTTAAAAAATTAAGTACAATATAAAATAAAAATATTATATACTTAAATTAAAATTTAAAACTTAAATAAGAAACTGAAATTTTATGAAAAGTTTATTTGAAAGACTAAAATTAATGACTAAATAAAATATGGAACTGAAATTAAAACTGAAATAAAAATAAAATAAAACCTAATAAAATTAACAAAAATGTGTAAAATTATTAAAATGAAAAGAGAAATTAGATTTGAGTTAAACAATCTAAAATTATGAATAAAACTGAATTAAACTAAACTTACACTAAAACTGAAATATAAATAATTTGAATAGTAATAAAATGAATAACTAATGAGAAAAGAATTAAAGCAAAATAAGAATATTTAAAACAAAAAAAAACGAATAAAATTAACAAAAATACATAAAATTACTAAAACTAAAATGAAAATGAAATTGGAAATCTAAATTTGAAAAGTTGAAATATAAATAAATTAGACCTGAATAGTAATAATAATGAAATAAATAATGAGAAAAGCACATAAGAACATGACAAAAAATGGCAACATTCTGAAATAAAAATAAGATGAAGTACTAAAATGACTAATACCTAAAAAATAAATTAAAGCTTAATAAGGATATTTAAAAAACTAATAAAATTAACAAAATACGTAAAATTACTACAACTAAAATTAAAATAAAATTAGATTTGAGTTGATAATAAAATAAAAAAATATGAAAATATGAATAAAACTAAACTAAACTTAAACTAAAACTGAAATATAAAATAATTGAAACCTGAATAGTAATAAAAATAAACATAAATAAATAATGAGAAAAAGGCAATATTCTGAAATGAAAAAAGTTTAGGTTAAATAGAAATATTTAAAAAAGTTAACAAAATTACTAAAACTTAAACTAAAATGAAAACTAAGTTGAATTCAATAAAATTGAATTCAAAATATTAACAAAATGTATACATTCTTAAAAATGTATGGTGAAATATGGACAAACCGTTGGCTTAAATGCCTTCTGGGTAGTTTTATTGAAAAATGACTATATTTCTTGCTTAAAATTAACCCAGAATATGACTGAACATAATAAAAAAATAAGTTGATAAAATAATTAAATGACCAAATAAGGAAAACCATGGCAAAACAGGTCCAAAAGTCTGACATTCTAGCAACTAGATGACAACTGTTTATCAACCACAACACAATGGCAATACAAAACACAGCTCTTCAGCATTTTGGCAATGATTTTTAACATTGCTCATGTCTTTTTATCGTCTTATGTTTCTCGTTGCTGTGTGTGGTTTATTCTTCCACAGCCGTGTTTAAGTGAAGCTCTGCATGGCTTCATTGGTCCTGCTTCGTCCTTGTGTTCCTCAAGGGTTTCATCTCTCATTGTTTCTGTTATCTCTCCAACAGCAGCTTCTCTCCTGAGAGTGGAACATGCATTAATCAGAGCAGAGCTGAATGAAGCGTGAGACGAGCAGAAAGGACAAACGATCATCCACAATCATCTGCTGCCGTCTGACATTCAGCTTCGACCTGCTGCTGAGGTGAAAGATCTGACAGAGAATGTCATCAGAATCAAACTGAGTGTTCAGAAGTGCTTTACAGCACATATGAAGAAGAAATTACATATTGTTTTGCAAGCCTGTAACCACCTAAATTAATAATTAAAAACAGCATTTTTGGCAAATCCATAATTTACTATTTCTATAGAAGTATTACGTTTTTTTACGTTTCTGACTGTATAGCGACAGTCTACCCAAAAATTTGCATGCTTGTTTAGAATCACTTGTCACATATGCTCACCAGGTTTCATGAAGTTTAGAGTTTTTGTTTGGCCATTAAAGCTTCCCAAAGGGTAAATTAAAAAACTATTTTGATCATTTTTGATCTAGATTGAGTTTGAGTAGAAAAACTTAGGACTAGTTCCAAAAGTAGGTTTTTCACATCTTCTCAAGCATTTAACTAATGGTTTGATTGACAGCGGTGGTTCTAGAGGCAAAGTTGTTGATACATTGACATGAATATAATGTGCATGTGTATAAAAACGTGCAATATACAATTGTTTACGCCCTTGAAAAATTTGATAACGCCCCCCAGTGGCTGATTTTTAAAAAAAATTATCACAGACCTTTCATTTGTTCTGATCGGCCTCCCTTAACCTCGTCTCATAGGTGCTCAAAGTTCATCGGCCTATGGCAGCTATGTTTTTTGAGATACGCAAATGTCCTCATAAACACTTGTGGCACTTTGGACCAAGACTGTGCGCACCAATTTTCATGTTGATAGGACAAACTGTTGCGTAGTTATGGCCATTTTTTCTCTCTTTTAGCGCCACCAAGTCGCCAAGCTCCACGATTTTCTTCATGTGACCTCAGATTGAGCTCTTACAAACGCGTTGTGAGTTTGGCAAAGATATCTCAATCCTTTCAAAAGTTATAGCCATTTTAATACAGGGGGCCCTGTCCCTTCCAAACGTTTTCCCGTCCCTTTGCAACGGAGAGTCAAAAGTTTGGTTCCGATCAGGTGAAAAAACCTAGGACTTGTTCGCAAACGTAGGCTTTTCACATATTCTTACGCATTTAACTAACGGTTTGATTGACAGCAGTGGTTCTAGAGGCAAAATTGTTGATACATTGATATAAATAGCATGGGTCTGTGTGAAAAAATGGGCAATATACAATCGTTTACGCTCTAGAAAAATGTGATATCGCCTCTCAGTGGCCAATTTCTTTCAAATTTGTCACAGTTTTGTTTCGATCGATCTCTATTAATCTTGTCTAGTAGGTGCTCAAAATTCATTGGCCTATAGCAGCTATGTTTTTTGAGATACGCAAATGTCCTTATAAACACTTGTGGGACTTTGGACCAAGACCATGCGCACCAATTCTCATGTTGATATCTCATTCCATTTAAAAGTTATAGCCATTTTAATACAGGCGGCCATGCCCCTTTCCAACGTTTTGGCATCCCTTTGAAACAGAGAATCGAAAATGTAACTTTTTTTGCCAATTATTGATATTCATTCTCCAGAGAATCTTCCTGCACTGGTTTGGTTCCGATCAGATGAAGTTTGCAAAAGTAGGTTTTCCAAAAAATGCAAAATACCCAAAAATGTCAAATGTCCGAACCTGAGGAATGCATTTTGTCCAGCGTGAGCCAAGGGTTCCAATTATGTAAGACACCTGAACCTGTGACGAATGGTTAAGGAGTGATGAGCAATTTCATACTTTTGATGGCTGTAGGCCGATTGGGGCGAGCCTTGGTGACGTTGTAGACAGTGGGAGTACTACCATCCCTCCAAGTTTCAAGTCTCTACTGCCCTTATGTCATTGGAATCCTTGGCTCACGCCGGACAAAATGCATGCCTCGGATTTAGATTTAAAATTTTCGGGTATATTGCATGTTTTGAAAAACAAACTTTTGCAAATTAGTCTTAGGTTTTTCACCCAATCGGAATCAAACCAGTGCAGAAAGATTCTCTGGAGAGCAATTATCAATAAATATCAAAAGTTTAACTTTCAACTCTCCGTTGCAAAGGGATGCCAAAACGTTGGAAAGGGGCAGCTATAGCTTTTGAACGGAATGAGATACCTTCGTCAAACTCAGAACCTCAATCTGAGGTTGCAGGACAAAAATTACAGAGCTTGGCCACTTGATATTGCTATAAGGGGGGAAAAAACATAAAAATATCTATAACTAGTATTAACTACACAACCATTTGTCCTATCAACATGAAAATCACTGCACACGGTCTTGGTCCAAAGTGCCAAAAGTGTCTATAAGGACATTTGCGTAACTCAAAAAACATGGCTGCCATCGGCCAACAAAGTTTGAGCACCTATTAGACAAGGTTAACGAAGGTCGATCGGAATGAAACTTGGTGGGCCTGTTTGATTCATGGCCCCAAAGGTCTGTGAGAAATTTAAAAGAAATCAGCCTCTGGGGGGCGATATTACATTTTTCAAGGGTGCAAACGATTGTGTATTGTGCATTTTTGCACATATACACGCGATATTCATATCATATGATAGAACTCCTTATTCTGGAAAACTTTGCCTCTAGAACCACTGCTGTCAATCAAATAATTTGTTAAATGATGAGAAAAACTTGGAATTTACCCTTTAGGAGGGTGGTTAAGAAAAGGGGCCTGTGCAAATTTACTTAAAATGCGAAAAGCCTAAAGGAAAATTCAAAACTTCACGAAACCTGCTGATCACATGCGACAGGTGATTCTAAACAAGTATGCAAAGTTTTAAGGAGATCGGACCACAGCTGGCACTATAACTGGCACCTTTATTTGCAAAAAAGTGCTACACACTTGAACCCCAAATAATATAATAAACATAAATCAGAGGTTTCAGTAATCACACGTTTATGATGTAAAGCAACTAATTGAGCAGATATAAATATAGGTGTAATGGAAGTGATGAACATGAGCCGTGCTGAAAATAGGGCAGCAGCGGACCTGATTGAGAGCAGGCGGGTTTGTTTGTGAGGTGGGAAGCGGCAGATAAAGTAAATGAGTTTGGCAGCTCAGAGAAAAATCATCAACACATTTGCATATAAATAGTGGAATCATTTCGAAGAGCTCATGAGCGAGTTCTGCTTCAATAATGATCATTTCCACACTCGTTCCTTTGTGCCTCTCGTGTCTCGTTATGCAGATGATTTTTACTGGTTGTGTATGACATCATCGCAGTGACAATTGCATGAAGTCGTTTAATTGCAGGATTGTGCAAATTCGGTTTGCATTGTCTTGAATGAGTTGTCAAGGCAACCTGCTTGCACAAAGTTGTGTTAATGATTGTGACTCGTTTGGAATTGCGCTTTATTTATTATGCAGTGCGTTAGTCTGGTCTTGGTTTTCATAATGCATTGCATTTGTCAATGGATATTGAAAGTCACATATGTTTTAGATGCTTTCATCAGTAAAAAAACAAATAAAAAAAAAAACTAAAAATGAAAAACAAGAAATTTCATTTAAAAAAACAACCAAATCAATTGCTCTGAGGTTGCATTTTAATAGTTATAGTTATCGTCAAAGATTCTGAGATTTTACAAATTATATGTGACCCCTGAACCACAAAAACCGATCATAAGGGTCATTTTTTTTTTTTTTAGATTTATATATCATCTAAAAGCTGAATAAATAGGCTTTCCATTTATGCATTGTTTGTTATGATAGGACAATATTTGAAAATCTGCAATCTAAGGGTTCAAAAAAATCTAAATATTAAGAAAATTGCCTTTAAAGTTGTTCAAATGAATTTTTTTGCAATGCATATTACTAAGTTTTGATATATTTACAGTAGGAAATTTACAAAATATTTTCATAGAACATGATCTTTACTAAATTTTTGAATAATTTTGACCTATACAATGTATTTTTTCCTTAAGACTGGTTTTGTGGTCCAGGGTCACATATTATAATAAGAATAATGATAATAATACATATTATTATACATATTTTCATATTTAAGACATTTAGACATATATTAATACAATTGTTTCAAGTAGACTATTTCACTTTTTTTGTGAAATATTTATTAATTTGGCCAACCTATTTGTAATTTTAATTTAACACATAATTCATAATTCTTTGTCACAATTATTGTACAGTTTCACTCCTTTGAGAGATGTACTTCTTATATTAATTATATCTATTATTATATTTTTCTTTGTGTTTAATTAGTGTAGAATAATTTAAAATAAATAATCTTAATCGGCATCAATGGTTCCACAAAGAACCTTAAACATTTATGGAACCTTTCAAATGCAGAAAATGTTCTTTATAGTCCAAAAAGGTTCTTTACATTTTGTAAATGTTCCTCAAATTGGTTCTTTTAAGAACTGTTCACTGAAAGGTTCTTTGGGGAACCAAAAATGGTTATTTTATGGCATCACTGCAAATCTCACCGCAAAAAAGTAAATGTGCTTTATGCATTATTTGTGCAATTTTGAAATCAACCAGATCAAGCAAATCACTTGATAAATAGTTTTTTATAAAATTAATATTGAGAGTGGCTCAGATCGTTTGATTTTGGAAGAAATTGATGAGAAATGTTTATTAATGTTAACTTTTTATTATGTGGTATATTAGAAAGGCTTAATTGGAGACTTTATTATTTTGTATCGAGAAGAAAGAGACTTTATCCAAAGTCTCCATTTGCTCTCCGTTTGATCTCATTGCTGTTTAGGAGAAATGATCTGTGATTTTTCTGCACTGAGAGTTGAGTAAATCTCATTCTATATCTGCTGTTTTTCTCCTGTGTGCTGAAGGACAGATGGAGATCCGGTGGATCAGCAGAATCTCACGCATGATTTACCTGCGCAGGTAACACAGTCTGACAGAAACAGCAGGACGAGCAAACACACCTGTGCTCACACACCAGCTTGACCTTCAAAATAATTTATAAATTATAAATATAACATGTTTTCACTCAGTTAAAATGTGTTCATACATCTAATAACAGTATGATTTTACAGCCCTGCATCACATGTGCTGCATGAAATCCGATACTTGTTTCTTGTTCATTTTGAGGATTTTGAGTAATATTTAAAAAAGTAAAAAATAATCTTTTGATATTTCTGAACTCAGCATCAACAGAGACAGTATTAGGCCTATTTTGCAAATCAGCAGAGTTAGTTTTGATGCAGACCTGTTATATGAGCAAAAAGGCTGTTTTAACGTATTTAAAGTACTTAAAGAAAAATTAACTAAATTTTAGTCTTGAAATCCAAAGACAAGATTCGCATTACAAAGTTCCGATCTGAACCAAAAGATTCACGAACCATAATTTCGGATCTTGAGTGCTCAGTCTTGAGCACGGATCGCGAACCATTCAATTCGCAAACCTGCTCCAAAGTTAATAACATTGTGCATTATGATGGAGTTTGTAGCTTAATTCACTATATTTGAAATAGTTTGAGCTGCAGTTCAGTTTCAGATGCGGTCGAAATTACATGGACACATACACTGCTGCCCAAAAGTTTGAGATTATTAAGATTTTTAATGCTTTTTAAAGGAGAACTTTTCTGCTTATAAAGGCTGTGTTTATTTGATTAGAAATTAGATTAGAAACTGTAATATTGTGAGATATTATTGCAGTTTACAATAGTTGTTTTCTATTCCATTATACCTGAAAATGTCATTTATTTCTGTGATGCAAAGCTGAATTTTCAGCATCATTACTCCAGTCTAAATCATTCTAATATGCTGATTTATTATCAATGTCGGAAACAGTTGTGCTGCTTAATTTGTTTTGGAACCTGTGATACTTTTTTCAGGATTATTTGATGAATAAAACGTGAAAAATAGCATTTATTTAAAACAGAAATATTTTGTAACAATATAAACTACTTTCAAAGTTTAGGGTCAGTCTTTCTTTCTTTGAAAGAAATTAATACTTTTATTCTCCAAGGATGTGTTAAATTGATAAAAAGTGATAGTAAAGACTTGTATTGTTAGAAAAGATTTCTATTTTGAAAAAATGCAGTTCTTTTTTACTTTTTATTCATCAAAAATCCTGAAAAAAAGTATCACAGGATCCAAAAAATATTAAGCAGCACAACTGTTTCCAACATTGATAATAAAAGTAATAAATCAGTAAATTAGAATGATATCTGAAGGATCATGTGACCCTGAAGACTGGAGTAATGGAGTAAAATTCAGCTTTGCATCACAGAAATAAATTATATTTTAAGTATGGTCAAATAAAAAGCTGTTATTTGAATTGCAATAAAATTCAGAGAATATTGGCCACTGAAGTGCATACTATAGTCTGTGTTTGCTCACAGGTGCAGCAGTTAAAGTGATTGATCTAAAGCGGCTGATCATTGTGTGTTCAGTGAGAAACACGCTGACAGATCTGCATGTGAAAGTGTGTTTCTGCACTAATGCAGCTGGAATTACTGTAATTATGAGATGGCAGCGTGCTTGTTTCTTCACGCGCAGATGTCATTTGTTTCTATGGCAAAGCATCTGTGTTCGGGTTTGCAGATAATGATGGTAAAACGCTGCATTCATTCACACTGCACAACCAATAAACCAGAAATATGAAGTAAACATGTTACCTGATGATTTTTACCTGTTGCAGTTTGCATTTTTACATCATGATGTAATGATAGAGAGGAAAAACAGGCATCTTAGACAAAAGCTGGAACAAATCCATCTCACTGCAAAAAATGCTTTTCTTACTTAGATTTTTTGTCTTGTTTCCAACCAAAATATCTAAAAGTTCTTAACTCAAGAAGGACTTTCTAGACGAGTAAAAATTATTGTCTTGTTTTCAGAAAAAAACTGGTCAAAATTAAGTGAGTTTTTGCTTAGAACATGGAAAATAATCTGCCAATGGGGGAACTAAAAAACACTTTTAGTGCAAATTTCAAATCAAATGTTATTATCATCAAATATTTTTTTTTTATGTACACTGCCGCTCAAAAGTTTGGGATCGGTAAGACTTTTAATGTTTTTTAAAAAAGAAAAAGACTTTTATGCTCACCAAGGCTGCATTTATTTGATCAAAAATACAGAAAAAAACAGTAATATTGCAAAATATTAATACAATGTAAAAGAATGGTTTTTATTTTAATATACTTTAAAATATAATTTATTTCTGTGATGCAAATCTGAATTTTCATCAGCTGTTATGTCTTCAGGAAACCAAATATTTTGTGCTGCCAAATATTTTTGGGAACATACGTTTTTTTAGGATTCTTTGATGAATAACAAGTTAAAAAGAACAGCATTTATTCAAAATATAAATATTTTCTAACAATGCTATGCTATCACTTTTTTTTATGAAGTTAACACATCCTTCCAAATTTTTTTCAGGTAAGTTGTTGCAATCAATTTATTTTAGCTAAATTTGAATAAACAAAATTAGTTGACTAACTTTAAAAAAAAAATGTACTTAAATGCAGCTAAAATAAATTAATTGCAACCACTTACCTTAAAAAAAATTAGTAAATTCAATTAATCATTTTTTTCAGTGTTTTTCAGTTTTTAAAAGAAAGAATAAAAATGTACTGACCCCAAACTTTTGAACAGTATAGCGTATATTGTTAGGAAACCTTTCTATTTTAAATAAATGCTGTGGTTTTTTTTATCTTTTATTGATCAAGGAATCCAGAAAAAAGTATCACATGTTCTAAAAAATATTAAGCAGCACAACTGTTTTCAACTTTGATAATAAAAGTAATAAATCAGTATATTACAATGCTTTCTGAAGGATCATGTGACACTGAAGACTGGAGTAATGATGCTGAAAATTCAGCTTTGCATCACAGAAATAAATTACATTTTAAAATCTATTCAGATAGAAATCAGTTATTTTACATTCAAATAATATTTCACAATATTACAGTTTTTTCAGTATTTTTGATCAAATAAATACAGCTTTGATGAGCACATCTTTAAAATCATTATAAATCTTACTGATCCCAAACTTTTGAGCAGCAGTGTATATGTTTAATCAAGTCTATGTTTAACCAAACTGTTGCTTTTCATTTTAAAGGCATGATGAGTTCAGTTCTGAATGATGCTGGAGCTGCTGTAAGTCGAATATGAAGGTAATCTGCTAATATCTCAGATGTTTGTGTGTCAGGATCTGTCCTGAAGCGTTACATCACAGTTCAGATTCGTTTCATCGTTTGCATAAACGGCGTCGTCACCCGCCGAATAAAGAGCCGCATCTGATGAAAACCTGCATGAAGGTGTTTCATGATGCATTATGAAGCGGTTGCCATGGAGACGTGCTCCTCTGAACAGCCAGTGAGCATTCTGAACCAAATCTGAGATGACAGGCTCGATATTTGCTGGTGTTCCTCCGGGCCTGACGGATCCACCTCTCTATTTGCCCTTCAACACACACAGACCTGCTGAATCCGCCGCCAGAAACAACTGCGTTTCTGAAGACTTAGTGAGTCTGTCATGTTATTTGACCCACTTTCTCACTAAAGATGATGTGGGGTTTGGTGGTCTGGCTGTTTTTATCACTGTCAGGTTAAAATATGGTTTTAAATGTAGTTTTGAATTGTCTTTAACCCTAAATAAATTTGAGCATGTCATTGCTTGAAAAAATCCTTTTTAAATTTATATATATTACACTTCTGCAGTTGCCAAGATTGCATTTATTGATCGCAAATACAGTAAGAACGGTGAAATATTATTGCTGTTTAAAACAGCAATTTTCTGTGTTAACATATGTTAAAATGTTATTTATTCCTATGATCAAAGTTGAATTTATTATTTTTTGAGGGGCCATTCTGTGTCAAATTAATCAAATTTCAAAAACCTCCCAGCTCAGTTTTTTTTGGATTTTGCTAATATGTTTACTGAAGAAAGATAGACATGCATAGTGATGAAGGCCAAAAATATTAAACATAATGGATGAATATTCACAGAGTAATCCACTATTTTGTGGAGGGGGGTCAAAATGCCAATTTTCACCTGAGATTCAGAGTCAAGTTACAGGGTCTTAAAAATGACTTTAGAAAGACGGCATCATTATAAAGTTATTTTTACACAGAGATTAGTAGCTCTATTAGTAAAATCTGTTAACTTTAGCAATCTTTGTTGCATTATGTGCCAATGGTGACCATTCAAAAATGAGGAAACACCACTTTTCACGTTCTTTTCTCTAAAGTTTGCATGCCTGTAACTCAAGAACTACTAAAGATATCTTAATGTCCTTTTAGCTATTGGGTCTTGACAAACTTTCCTTCTGACATCTTTATTTTTAAGGCTCTATATGTTTCAGTTCTAGAGATATTGGAATTTTAATATGTCCACATTGTTAAATATGAACTCTTTTTAGCGATCAAAAAACAAATTTGGACAAATTTGCTTATAGCTGATACTTATTTTATTTAAAGAAAAATGTCTGAAGAAAAATAATGTTAGAGTTAGAATAAGAATTGTATATTAGAATTGTATGTTTCCCTCTATCAAAACAATTGCATAGAACATACCTGTCTGAGTGTCATAAATAATATTTTTCCAAAATTGTCATGCATTTAACTCAAGTGTCACGTATCTGGTCTATCCTGTCATTATGAACTCTTGCACCACACATCATGGACTTCATTTCCCACAAGCCACTGCTCTAATCACTGCATTCACCTGCTCTCACTTTACTGATTACTGGTCACAGCTGCACCTCATCACACTGTCTGCATTTAAGCCACTCACACACACAGCCACCTTGCGAAGTCTTATTGTTCCATATGGTCGTAATTCTAAGCGTTTTTCTCTGTGTTGAATTATCTGTGTATGACTCTGGACTGTGTACCCCGTTGACGATTCCTGCTTCCTGCCATTGCGACCATTCCCTGTCTATCGAACTGTTTCCCGGATTACCTACGTTGTTCCTGTTTTCTGGTGTTTACTCTTGCCGTTTGACCATTCTCAATAAATGCTGCAAATGGATCCGCATGTCTCTGACCCTCTCTGTGACAGAAGACTTCGCCATTACAAGGATCCAGCAGCAAGTATGTCATCCGGTTCCAGCACGAACTCCACGGTACAGATCATGCTTCTCAAGCAGGGGGAGCAGACAATTGAGGATTATGTCATGGCTTTCATTGATTTGGCAAATCTGTCTTCGATGGATGAGACGTGCCTCATGATTTTCTTTCGTGGAGGACTCTCAGAGCCATTGGCTTCCAACATGCCAAATTTTGAACTTGGCTGGACTCTGCATCACTACATGGATCTGGCTCTTTTGTTGTGTGGCTCTCCGTTTACGGTGGGTGAGGTAGAGCCACAGCACAAGATGGCTACCGTCAAACCAGAGTCTCCGCCGCCAGAGCGCCCTCCCGTGACTGCGCCGCCAGAGCGCCCTCCAGTGACTGCGCCGCCAGAGCGCCCTCCAGTGACTGCGCCGCCAGAGCGCCCTCCAGTGACTGCGCCGCCAGAGCGCCCTCCAGTGACTGCGCCGCCAGAGCGCCCTCCAGTGACTGCGCCGCCAGAGCGCCCTCCAGTGACTGCGCCGCCAGAGCGCCCTCCAGTGACTGCGCCGCCAGAGCGCCCTCCAGTGACCGCTCGCCCAGAGCTAGCTCCTTCAGTGTCTCCGCTGGAGACGCCCAGCCCTCCTGAATCTCCGCTGGGGTCGTCCAGCCGTCCAGAGCCCGCTCCTCAAGAGCGCCGTCCAGAGCCCGCTCCTCAAGAGCGCCGTCCAGAGCCCGCTCCTCAAGAGCGTTGTCCAGAGCCCGCTTCACAAGAGCGTCGTCCAGAGCCCGCTCCTCAAGACAGCCTTCCAGAGACTCCGCTGGTTCCGCCCAGCCTTCCAGAGACTCCGCTGGTTCCGCCCAGCCTTCCAGAGACTCCGCTGGTTCCGCCCAGCCTTCCAGAGACTCCGCTGGTTCCGCCCAGCCTTCCAGAGACTCCGCTGGTTCCGCCCAGCCTTCCAGAGACTCCGCTGGTTCAGCCCAGTCTTCCAGAGACTCCGCTGGTTCCGCCCAGCCTTCCAGAGACTCCGCTGGTTCCGCCCAGCCTTCCAGAGACTCCGCTGGTTCCGCCCAGCCTTCCAGAGATTCCGCTGGTTCCGCCCAGCCTTCCAGAGACTCCGCTGGTTCCGCCCAGCCTTCCAGAGACTCCGCTGGTTCCGCCCAGCCTTCCAGAGACTCCGCTGGTTCCGCCAAGCCTTCCAGAGACTCCGCTGGTTCAGCCCTGCCTTCCAGAGACTCCGCTGGTTCAGCCCTGCCTTCCAGAGACTCCGCTGGTTCCGCCCAGCCTTCCAGAGACTCCGCTGGTTCAGCCCAGTCTTCCAGAGACTCCGCTGGTTCCGCCCAGCCTTCCAGAGACTCCGCTGGTTCCGCCCAGCCTTCCAGAGACTCCGCTGGTTCCGCCCAGCCTTCCAGAGATTCCGCTGGTTCCGCCCAGCCTTCCAGAGACTCCGCTGGTTCCGCCCAGCCTTCCAGAGACTCCGCTGGTTCCGCCCAGCCTTCCAGAGACTCCGCTGGTTCCGCCAAGCCTTCCAGAGACTCCGCTGGTTCAGCCCTGCCTTCCAGAGACTCCGCTGGTTCAGCCCTGCCTTCCAGAGACTCCGCTGGTTCAGCCCTGCCTTCCAGAGCCTCCGCTGGTTCAGCCCAGCCTTCCAGAGCCTCCGCTGGTTCCGCCCAGCCTTCCAGAGACTCCGCTGGTTCCGCCCAGCCTTCCAGAGACTCCGCTGGTTCCATCCAGTCGTCCTGAGATTCCTGTCTGCCCGGTTCTGGTCACGGAGCTCATGCATGGACTGTTCCCACCCACCCTCCCTGCTGCTCCAGTCCCGCCACCTCTGTCTCCTGACAGTCCCTCTGCTCACCCACATCCCACCTTCGGTGCAGAGGACTTGCCGTGGGACTGCCAGTCTCCATCGGTGTCCAGACTGAAGGATCCATCACCATCACCTCCAGTCTCAGAGTCCTGGACTCCACCTCGGCCCTCCGACCCTGCGGCTCCACCCCGGCTCTGTGCTCCCTCGTCTCCGTTGTCGGCCATCGGCCCACCAGCTCCTCCGGGCTCCATCGTCTCTCCGGCTCCGCCCCGGTCAGTCGTCGCCCCACCTTCGCCTCTGGACTCTACTCCTCCGGCTGCGCCTCGTCACTCCGTCCTGCCGGCTCTGTGGACCTCCTCCCTCCCGTGGGCACAGCCTCGATCCTCTGTCACTCCGGCTCCGCTGCATACCTCCGGACCTCCATCTCCGCCGGGGTCGCCAGAGCCTTGGGCTCCGCCTTGGCCCTCCGGATCCTCGGTGTCACCTAGGACCATCGACTCTCCAGTTCCGCCTCGGGCTCCACCTCCGTCGGTCGGCCCCATGCAGGAGCCAACCCTTCCCCCACCATGGCTTCTCCCTCCGTCGGCTCCGCCTCAGTTCATGGTTCCAGTACCCCTACATGGACCTGGCCCTCCATCCCTCCCCCTGTTCCGCCTCCGCTCCACCACCCTCCAGGTTGTATTAGGTGGTTAGAGCGCCTGGAAGCCGCTCCTTGGGGAGGGGCTCTGTCACATATCTGGTCTATCCTGTCATTATGAACTCTTGCACCACACATCATGGACTTCATTTCCCACAAGCCACTGCTCTAATCACTGCATTCACCTGCTCTCACTTTACTGATTACTGGTCACAGCTGCACCTCATCACACTGTCTGCATTTAAGCCACTCACACACACAGCCACCTTGCGAAGTCTTATTGTTCCATATGGTCGTAATTCTAAGCGTTTTTCTCTGTGTTGGATTATCTGTGTATGACTCTGGACTGTGTACCCCGTTGACGATTCCTGCTTCCTGCCATTGCGACCATTCCCTGTCTATCGAACTGTTTCCCGGATTACCTACGTTGTTCCTGTTTTCTGGTGTTTACTCTTGCCGTTTGACCATTCTCAATAAATGCTGCAAATGGATCCGCATGTCTCTGACCCTCTCTGTGACATCAAGAAGTAGTAAAGTTATTTTAATATGCTTTTAGATTCTAGTTCCTAAGAACTTTTTCTTTTGGAATCTTCATTTTTAACACCCTGTATGGTTTAATTCCAGAGATATCAAGACTACAGAGAGCCAGGTAATGTGCCTCAATGACCGTTTCAGTGTGCTTTCAGCACTCAGATTGGTATGTTCTATACAAATGTTTTGATAGAAGTAAACCGGATACAATTCTAATTTCAACATAATTTCTTCTTCAGATAATGTTCTTCAAATAAAATAAATATCAGCTGAATACAAAGTGACCAACATTTGGTTTTCAACCACTGAAAATACGTAACAATCAACAATGTGGACATGGAGCCTCACTAAGATCCCCATATCTCTGGAACCGAATCTCATAGGACCTTAAAAATAAAGATACCAAAAGGAAAAGTTTGTCAAGACCCAATCTCTAAAGGGGCATTAAGATATCTTTAATATTTATTGAGTTACAGGAATATTTGTGGCACTCAGACAGGTATTTTCATTCTTTTCGTTGTGACAGAAGGAAACGAGATACATCTTTAGTTTCAGCATTATTTCTTCTTCAGACATTCCTCTTTAAATGAAAAGAAGTATCAAAATTTTGCAAACTGGCCCACATTTGGTTTTTGGCCACTGAAAATGTCTACATTTTAACAATTTACTCCTGGAGCCATATTGAAATTCCAATTTCTCTGAAATCGAACCATACAGGGCCTTAAAAATGAGCATGCCAAAAGGAAAGTTTGTTAAGACCCAATATCTAAAAGGGCATTAAAATATCTTTAACACTTTTTGAGTTGCAGGCATGCAAACTTTGGAGAAAAAACTCGAAAAGTGGTGTTTCCTCATTTTTGAATGGTCACCATTGGCACATAATGCAACAAAGATTGCTAAAGTCAACAGATTTTACTAATAGAGCTACTTATCTCTGTGTAAAAATAACATTATGATGCTGACATCTTTCTAAAGTCATTTTTACCCCCCTGTAACTTGATTCAGAATCTCAGGTGAAAATTGACATTTGGACCCCCTCCACAAAATAGTGGATTACTTACAGTAGTAAATATTCATCCATGACATCTATCTTTCTGCAGAAAAAAAATCCTGGAGGTGAAGACTGAAGTTTTGTTTTGTTTGAAGTGTTTGCGTTTCTGTGCTTGTGTAGAATCTCTACCTGAACCTCTAAATCTGATCTAATGAAGCAGTCAGCATTAAACAGATCTCTAGCATCAGTGGATTATTTGTGAGCCGCTCAACCTTTTCATTCATAAATTCTCATTATGAGCCTCTTATTAAGGCTCTCCAGCTCATCTAATAACCTTCAGCCTCTAAAAGCATCATGTAGTGAATCTGCAAACCTGCGTGACCCAGAACAGCTGCTGAGACGCTCCGTTCATCTCTCTGCGTGTCGTCCGCGTCTCATTCATCCTCCTGCTCCAGTTCTGCTGTTCTGGACGCAGTCAGAGTCTGTCGAGTCTCTAGTCTGACCTCCAGTCTTGCTCATTTGTTCACGGCTCTCTGGGGAATCTGTGGGATTTCGCTGAAGCGCCGGCGCCGGAGACCTGTGTGTTACAGCTATTAAATATAACACTTACATTATGCTTTGCTCAAAAAAAAAAACGGGTCTGGCAGGACATAATATACAATCTCAATCTCCCAGAGTGACAAAGTCACACTATTGATGATCAATAGTGAATTCTCAACATTTAGTCACAGAAAAATGGCAACATTTAAACCACAATATGTGACTCTGGACCACAAAACCAGTCTTAAAGGAGTAGTTCACTTTCAGAACAAAAATTTACAGATAATGTGCTCACCCCCTTGTCATCCAAGATGTTCATGTCTTTCTTTCTTTAGTCGTTAGGACATTATGTTTTTTGAGTAACACATTTCAGGATTTCTCTCCATATAATGGACTTCTTTGGTGCCCTGAGTTTGAACTTTCAAAATGCAGTTTAAATGCAGCTTCAAAGGACTCTAAACAATCCCAGCCGAGGAAAGAAGGGTCTTATCTAGCAAAACGATGGGTAATTAAAAAAAAAAAAATTACAATTTATATACTTTTTAACCTCAAATGCTCGTCTTGTCTAGCTCTGCAAGACGAGCGTTTGAGATTAATAAGTATATAAGTTGTAAATGTTTTTAGAAAATAACTAATCGTTTTGCTAGATAAGACCCTTCTTGAGTCCTTTGAAGCTGCATTTAAACTGCATTTTGGAAGTTCAAACTCGGGGCACCAAAGAAGTCCACTATATGGAGAACAATCCTATGTTTTCCTCAAAAAACACCATTTCTTTACGACTGAAGAAAGAAAGACATGAACATCTTGGATGACAAGGGGGTGAGCACATTATCTGTAAAATTTATGTTCTGAAAGTGAACTACTCCTTTAAGTAGCAACAGTCAACATTGCATTGTATGGGTCAAAATGATCATTTTTTTATGCCAAAAATCATTAGGATATTAAGTAAAGAAATATTTAGTAAATTTCCTGCCGTAAATATATTAAACTTCGTTTTTGATTAGTAATATGCATTGCTAAGAACTTAATTTGAACAACTTTAATGGTGATTTTCTCAATATTACTAGCAACATGTTAATTTGTGTTAAATCATGCTAGCAGCATGGGTAGCCCATCTTAACCCTCTGGTGCTCTTCGGTCACTTCTGACCGAAAAATTTTCTGTTTTGAATTTTTAAAAATCACTGCTTAATCGGAATGATATGAAACTCGGTGACTTTTATGCCATTTGGAATGTCAACACACAAAAAAATTGAGGGCATGATTCAAGCAGGCTAAGTGGTCGTAAAAAAAATAGTCACACTTGTGCTCTTCGGTCTAAAATGACCGACCATAGGAAATGAATGGGAAATCGACAAAAATACAAATATTCAGAGAATTTTTGTGTGTCCAATCTACAAATCCTCCACAATGCTGAAAAAAAGTACACAGCAGTGAAGGGGTGACACTCTAAAACACACCCATTCATAAACACACCCATTCACACACACACGCACACACACACACACACATTAATATACACACCTCTATTCGGTCACTTTTGACCAAAACATTTTCGGTTTAGAATTTTTCAAAAAATCACAGCTTCATCAGAACAGTACCAAATTCATTGACTTTTATGGCATTTGGAATGTGAACACACATAAAAAATTAGGGCACGATTAAAAAAAACTAATAATAAAATAAAAACTTGTGCTCTTCGGTCTAAAATGACCGACCATTGGAAATGAATGGGAAATTGACAAAAATACAAATATTCAGAGAATTTTTGTGTGTACAATCTACAAATCCTCCACAATGCTGAAAAAAGTACACAGCAGTGAAGGGGTGACACTCTAAAACACACCCATTCATAAACACACCCATTCACACACACACGCACACACACACTAATATACTCACCTCTATTCGGTCACTTTTGACCAAAACATTTTCGGTTTTGAATTTTTTTTTAAAATCACAGCTTCATGAGAACGCTACCAAATTCAGTGACTTTTATGGACACACATAAAAAATGAGGGCACGATTCCAAAAAAAAAAAAAAAACTTGTGCTCTTTGGTCAAAAATGACCGACATCAGGAAATGAATGGGAAATCGACAAAAATACAAAAATGTACAGAATTTTTCTGTCTCTTTCTCACACATCCACACACACATGCACAAATGAACTGAAACACAGCAAATTGAGAAGATGTAAAATAAAATAAAAATATATGTATAAAAAAATTACATATCCAGAGTGCAAAAGACACACACTCTCTTGCATATACAAAAAATTAACACTTCAAATCATATTTATAACAAAAAACTATCCCAAACTGGATAAGAAATAGTCTTTGAGATTGTTTAAATGTATGTTCAACTATTCCACCTAATAAAAATGCTGAATCAATTGTCTAAAAACAACTAGGCAATTCACAAGCTGCTTTGTAGAGAACTATACAGGCATCAAGTTACACCTGCCATTACA
This sequence comes from Garra rufa, assembly GCF_049309525.1. Lineage (NCBI taxonomy): Eukaryota > Metazoa > Chordata > Actinopteri > Cypriniformes > Cyprinidae > Garra > Garra rufa. Next base: position 940,890 of record NC_133370.1, read on the forward strand.
AATGTTTTTCTCGTTTTTTACCAACAGATGGCGCTAATCTGCCTTCAAAAATTAGTGTTGAATGGCTGAGTCTCTATTTCAACCTGAAATACTGCATTCATTAAAAAAAAAATTAAAAAAAAATTAAAATAAATTTTTTTATTATTCTCAATGGCAAAAAATGGATATTAATTACAGCATAAATATTCATTATTACCACAAAACCCTCTCAAAATGCAAAAGAAAAAAGAAAAAATATTATTAAACAAAAATGAATTGGAATGGTTTTACTGAAAAAATTACAGGATGCGTTACAGGTGTCCGGTCACTTCTGACCGCGAAGAGCACACGTGTGACTGCTAAACGAAGAGCACCAGAGGTTAAATCATGGTTGCAACATGCTGAATCATGCTAGAGACATGTGTTCCCACTCTGTCCCAAACTTCAATTTTAAACAATTAAATTCAAACTTTAAGCTTTTCAAAGTTGTTTTTCAAAGGCTTCTCAAGCCAGCATCAAAGTTCATCTACAAACTTTACTCATCTAGTTAATGTTATCATCACATCAGACTAAAATATACTGACTTTGCTCAAACTGAGTATAACAACTTAATTGTGATCATTTTTGTACTTTTTGAGATTTCTTGGCCAGTCTACAAAAATTGCTTATACATTTCTTATGATATAGTATTACCAAATCTTGGGTTCACTCTTTTAATCAACAAGTCTTTGAGTGACAAAACATTGTCCACAAATAATGCTTTTTATACTCTGAATTGATTCAGATCAATGAAGCCTAGACTTGGTGATAATATAGCACAACAACTACTTTATTACCAGCAGTTTTTCCCAAAGGCAGGTCATTTTTGACCAGGAACACTAGAAGATATACATGATCTGAATCAAACTCAGCAGCACATGTGTTCAGGATGATTTAATCTGGCATTTCTCCTGTTGTCTTCAGTCTGTCAGGTGTAGATGAGTGTAACAGCAGAGTGTGAGGCATAATTAACGTCTGCAGCACAAACCTTGAGAATAATAAATCAGAAGACATGTGCATTATTCACAGCAGATGCTTTTATCCATAAATCAGCAGCTCAACACAACAATATCACATTCTGCATCTGAACGCCTGTTATTGTGCTTCTCTTTCAACCCTCACACACTCAAACACTCAGACTGATCATGCATTTTCTTTTTCAATCTTGTAGGTGTTTATACAGTAGAAAGCCACTGGTTGCAACAATCCTGCATATTTTTAGTATAATTTGTGCACGTACATGAGGGAGTCGCTTCTACCTTTAGAGGGTCTTTCCACTGATCTAGAAAACATTTGTCCCTAAACCAGTGATTATGTCAATTAATTCATTCATTTAAATCATTTTTTTAAAAAATGTGAAAATAATGTTTTGCTAACGTTCCAATTAAATTATGAAAACTTTATGTCTGAATGTGCTCAGAATATTCAAAATATCTTTTAAAAAAATGTGTTAAAACATATTATTAATGTTACTTTTTTATGTTCTCTCTTTGTTCTGAAACCAGTAACATGCTAATCATGCTAAAAAATGCTAGCAACATGATAGTTACATGCTAATAATGCTAGCAACATGCTAATTGTTCTAGCAACATGCTAGAAACATGCTAATCATGCTAAAATCATGTTAGAATTATGCTAGTAAAATGCTAACAACATGCTAGCTAAACTAGCTAATTATGCTAGAAACATGATAGCATCATGCTATTAACATGTTAATCATTCTAGAAACATGCTATAAACATGCAAATTATGCTAGAATAATGACACTAACATGCTAATCATGCTATAAACATGTTAATAAACTGTTAACAAGTTACTAGCATGTTGCTAGCATGGTTCTAGCATGATTCACGTTTTTAGCATTATTAGCAAGATACTAGCATGCTGCTAGCATTATTCTAGTATGATTAACCTTTTATTTGAATTTTGTTAACATGTTTTTAGAATGATTAGTGAGTTACTAGCATGTTAGCATGATTAGCATGTTACTAGCACATTGCTAGCATTATTCTAGTATGATTAACCTTTTATTTGAATTTTGTTAACATGTTTTTAGAATGATTAGTGAGTTACTAGCATGTTAGTGTGATTAACATGTTACTAGCACGTTGCTAACATTATTCTAGTATGATTAACCTTTTATTACCATTTTGTTAACTTGTTTCTAGAATGATTAGTGAGTAGCATGTTGCTAGCATGATTAGCCAGTTACTAACATGTTGCTAAAATGATTCTAGCATTAGTTTGTTACTAGCATATTAGCATGTTGCTAGCATGTTTTTAGCATGATTAGCATGTTACTAGCATGATTAGTATGTTATTAGCATGTTAGCATGATTAGCATGTTACTAGCATTATTTGCATGTTACTAGCATTATTAGCATGTTACTAGCATGTTAGAATGGTTAACATGTTATTAGCATGTTAGCATTATTATCATTTTCATGTTTCTAGCATGATTAATGTGTTACTAGCAAGTTGCTAGCATGATTCTAGCATTAGTATGTTACTAGCATGTTGGTATGATTAGCATGATTAGCATGTTACTAGCATGATTAGTGTGTTACTAGCATGTTAGCGTTATTATTATGTTACTAGCATTATTAGCATGTTTCTAGCATGTTAGAATGGTTAACATGTTATTAGCATGTTAGCATGATTTGCATGTTACTAGCATGTTAGGATGGTTAGCGTGTTACTAGCATGTTAGCAGCATGTTGGCATGATTCGCATCTTAATAGCATGTTAGCATGACTAGCATGTAACTAGGATTGAGTGGTTCTCAGTCCTGGTGGGGGACCCCTGCTCTGCACATTTTGCATGTCTCCCTTATTTAACACACCTGATTGACATCATCAGCTCATTAGGAGAGAGATCCATGAACTGAACTAACAAGCTGAAGATCTCAATCAGGTGTGTTAAATAAGGGAGACATGCAAAATGTGCAGAGCAGGGGTCCCCCAGGACCAGGATTGAGAACCACTGATTTAGATAGATGTTAGATCAATTTGTGGGGGTTTTGCTAGTCTGGTTTCTGAAAACCATAAGCTGGATAGAGCACACAGAGTCAGATCAGTCTGTGGGTGTGGCCCGAGGTCAGTGGCTGTATCTTGAGACAGTGTTTAAATTTTGGCTCAGAAGAATCATAATAATCTTAAACAGCAGATCAGTCAGTTGTGTTTCTCAAGCCAATTTAAACGAGTATTTCCAGGAAAAAGAAAATCCAGGTCAAAATGACCCGAACGCAACACCATCTTTCATCTTTATTCATGACTTCTCAGATCGCTGGGCAAGAAAATGTGTGTCTGGACAAAACCTGTCACAATGCTGTAATTACTTCAGAGCAGTGTGTGTGTGTGTGTGTGTGTGTGTGTGTGTGTGTGTGTGTGTGTTCATTCAGCTCATTCTTGCGTCCTAGAAAGTCTAAATATAGTCTTCACACAGATGCAGAACAGGTAAATAATTAAGAGCAGCTGAACTCTATTTAAATCTGTTTAATTGATGGAAGAGCAGCTCTGGATGCAGGAGATGATGATGATGATGATGATGCTGAGGTTTGCCAGATCTGACAGCTGCTCAGATTCACACTGAGACGACAGACTGTGGATGATGGGAATATTACAGCCACATCCAGTCAAGAGCTGAGAGACAAACTGATCCTCATGAGACACAGATCAGAGTTTGGACTCGCAGTCAATGACTCTCTGATCTGATCGTGTTTTACATTTATTTCCTATTCGAAATGTTTTAGGGGGTTTAAGGGTCAAAGATGTTAAGATGTCCAGGTCAAAAGAAATTTACTAAAGTGATTTTATGTCCATAGAAAGCACATTAACTGTCTACTGTTAAGGTTTCAAGTAAGTTTTTGGAGAATAAAATGTCAAAATTCATTTGAAATAATGTTAGATTGTCATTCAGTGTAACAATATTTATGTCAAAATTCAAACAACATGCTTATTCTGACTTGTACATATTAAAATATTAAAAATAATATTTTGGGGGGGGGAAACAACAACAATTTAAAGCAGTATTACACTTATTGTTTTTATGCTAAAACCCTTTTTTGTCTTTGACCCATAAATATTAGTTAATGTTATCGCATCAGACTAAAACATACTGACTTTGCTCAAACAAGGTACAACAACTTCCTCAAATTATGATAATTTTTGTACTTTTTTAAAATTATTTTAGATTTATTATACTATTAGCATAAAAATAATAAAAATGAAAAGCACACAACAAAACTACTGAACATTTTACTAAAATTACAATGAAAACATTCAAAAATTAAAAATTAAGCAATTAATAAATAGAGAATAAAAACAAAATCTAATAAAAATGATAAAAACAACCAAATTATTAAAATAAAAATGAAAACATAAAATCTAAAAATGTAAAATAATTCAAACATAGACATAGAAAATAAAACATGAAAAATTATTAAAATGTTATCTGAAGTTAAAACGAAAAATGGAAAATATCAAAACAAAACAATTCAAACAATTAACTCTACAAACAGAAACTAATAAAATAACATACAAATTAATTAAAACAATTAATAAAAAGTATAAAACTTTTTAAAAACGTATTTAAATTCAAATTATACATATTCAAATAAAATATAAACTAACAATTTAACTAAAATTAAAATGAAAAAATAAAATCCAAAAACAAAATTCAGGCACATAATAAAAAAAAAAAACTATATAGACAATAAAAAACAAAAACTAATAAAAATGACAAAAACAACCAAATTACTAAAACTTTAACTAAAACCAAAATGAAAACATTAAACCTAAACATAAAAACGAATTAAATAAAAACTACATAGACAAACAAAAAACTCGGACACAAAAAACATTCACACAACTAATAACTAACATTTTAACTAAAATTAAAATGAAAACATAAAATCTAAAAATAAAAATCATTTAAAATGCAGGCACATAATAAAAAACTATATAGAAAATTAAAAAAAAAAACTAATAGAAAGGGCAAAAACAACCAAATTACTAAAACTTTAGTAAAACCAAAATGAAAACATAAAATCTAAAAATAAAAATGAATTAAAACAATATATAAAAACTATATAGACATGAAAAAAATAATAAAAATGACAAATAATTAGTTACCTGGCTGCCTTATAATTTTAAGTTCAGTCAACTTAAAAAAATTAGTTGACTTAAAATGTTAAGTTGTTCTAAGTGACAACTTAGATATCTGAGTTGATTCAACTTAAAATTTTAAGGCAGCCAGGAAACTTACCTTTTAAGTTTAACAAACCATTTTTGTTTGTTAATAGAGTTGTTAGCAATAAAGTTGCTAGTTGCCAAGAACAGATTTCATTTCCATATAGTTTACTATATAAACAAACAAACATAAAACTAGGACACAACAAATAACTAACATTTTAACTAAAATTAAAATGCAAACATAAAATCTAAAAATAAAAATAATTCAAAATTCAGACGCATAATAAAAAATATATAGACAATAAAAAACAAAAACGAATAATAATGACAAAAAAATGACTAAAACCAAAATGAAAACATAAAATTTAAAAACAAAAACTAATTAAAACAATTAATAAAAACTATATAGACATAAAAAAAATAATAAAAATGTCAATTTGTTACCTGGCTGCAACTTGAAATTATAAATTGTACTAAGTGACAACTTAGATATTTGATTTGATTCAACTTAAAATTTTAAGGCAGCCAGGTAACTTACCCAGCTTTTAAGTTCAACAAACCATTTTTTGTTAAGTCAACTCAAGTATCTAAGTTGTCTCTTAGTACAACTTAACATTTCAAGTTGACTAAACTTATTGGAGCTGACTGAACTTAAAATTTTAAGGCAGCAGGGTAACAAATTATTTTAAGTTTACTCAACAATTTTTTTTTTTTTTTTTAAGAGTTGTTGGCAATAAAGTTGCCTAATTTCCCCAGCTTTTAAGTTTAACAAACCAAGTTTTTTGATTAGTCAACTCAAATATCTAAGTTGTGTCTTAGTACAACCAGTGGTGTAATGTAATGAAGTAATAATACTTTGTTACAGTACTTAAGTATTTTTAAGAGTATTACTTGAGCTTTTATTTTTCAGCCTACTTTTAATTTTACTCCACTACATTTCCTAATTAAAATGTATACTGTATACATTTCCCCGAAGCATATTCGTTACTTAAACTACAAAATAGTCAGAAATCAGGATCTATCAGAATTGCGAGATGTAAACAAAAGAAAAAAAGGTTTTTTTTTTCTTAATTTTGCAAAACTGTATGAAAAAAAAAATATCTCACAAAAGTGTTGCGTTATATCTAGAAAGTGTTTGCTCACAAAAAATATTGCCTTTCCCTTTAAAATTCACAATTCTGATTTTTTTTTCTCGCAAATGTGAGTTTGTATCTTGCAATTCTGACTTCTTATCAGGAAATTCTGACTTTTTTTTCTCAGAATTGGGTGATATAAACTTGCAATTGCGAGAAATAAAGTCAGAATTGCGAGATATAAACTGAGAGTTCTGACTTTTTTTCTCAGAAATTGATGATATAAAAATCACCAAAGAAATAATTTTCCTCACAAATACACGTTTGTATATCTCGTAATCCTGTTTTCTCGCAATTGCAAGTTTTTATCTTACAATTCTGACTTTTTTTTCTCTGAATTGAGTGATATAAACTCACAACAGTGAGAAATAAAGTCAGAATTGCAATATAAACTAATAATTCAGATGTTTTTTCTCAGAAATGCATGAGATAATCTTGCAATTGCGAAAAAACGCATTTACTTTCAATACTTAAGATTTAAAAAATACTTTTTGTACTTAAGTACAAAAAAGATCAGTAACTTTAAGACTTTTACTCAAGTAATATTCTAAATGGTGACTTCAACTTCTACCAAAATCATTTTCTGGTAAGATATCTGTACTTTTACTTAAGTATGGCTTTAACTTAACATTTCAAGTTGACTAAACTTATTTGAGCTGACTGAACTTAACATTTTAAGTCAGGGTGACAAATTATTTTAAGTTCACTCAACAATTTTTTTTTATTTTTTTTTTTACAGTGTATCTGATATCAAGTTTTAGGGCTCGGGATGACTGTCATGGATCTTGAGCTTGATGGATCACACTGGGAACTCCTGCTTTCCACATCATCCATCATTACAGACCGACCCAAATCCACAGGAACATAAGCACACATATTTGACCCTGGAGCACAAAACCAGTCTTAAGTCGCTGGGGTATATTTGTAGCAATAGCCAAAAATACATTGCATGGGTCAAAATTTTTGATTTTTCTTTTATGCCAAAAATCATTAAGAAATTAAGTAAAGATCATGTTCCATGAAGATTTTTTGTAAAATTCCTACTGTAAACATATCAAAATGTAATTTTTGATTTGTAATATGCATTGTTAAGAACCTAATTTGGACAACTTTAAAGGTGATTTTCTCAGTCTTTTTGATTTTTTTCCATCCTCAGATTTCTGATTTCAAATAGATGTATCTCAGTCAAATATTGTCCTATCCTAACAAACCATACATCAATAGAAAGCTTATTTATTGAGCTTTCATATGATGTATAAATCTCAGTTTTGTCAAATTTAACCTTATGACTGGTTTTGTGGTCCAGGGTCACATATGTGTGTGTTCAGGTCAAAGAGAGTTTGCCCTGGTTAATTACAGTCAATCACAGTCATGTGATCAAACGTTCTGTCATTATATGTCTGCCGTCGATCAATCTTAAGGCGAAGGAGGATCTTTGTGATACAGAAGCAGTTCAATTATTCTGGTGTGAGCACATAAAGTACACAGAAACTTTCATAATGTGCTAGAAGATCAGCAGCTGATCCTACATCGCCCCAGATTTGCGGGCCGCTTCGATATGTGAACTTAATTAGGAGGAACAGGTGTGAAGCATCGCGCCGCCAAATGCATTTGCTAAATGTCATGTGAGGGACGCGTGGGACCCGCTGGATCCCAGACCTCATTTCCACAGCAGCAGTCTAGACTTTCCCCGAGTCTGAGACCAAACCTGTGGGATTCACACACACACAGCTTTAGGAGGATTCAGATGTGACTAGTATGTACTTGTAATACTCAAATGAATGAATACAAAAATAATAATAAAAATTAAAATGAAAAATTTCTAAAATATATATTTGCTAACATATTTTTAAAATATGAATTAATTTATTTATTTCATATTTTTTACTTTAGTTTTAATCTCTAGTATTCAGTTCAGTCCACATTTGCATTTAGCCTACACTGCAAAAAATGCTTTTCTTACTTAGATTTTTTTTGTCAGCCAAAATATCTAAAATTTCTTAAATCAAGAAGGGTTTTCTAGACAAGTAAAAATTTTTGTCTTGTTTTTAGAAAAGACAAGTAAAAATTCGAAATAATCTGCCAATGGGGTAAGCAAAAAAATCTTATTTCAAACCGAAAACAAGATTATTTTTCTTACCCCATATTTTCCTAAGCAAAAATGCACCTAATTTTGACTTGTTTTTTCTGAAAACAAGAATTTATTTTTTTTACTCCTCTAGAAAATCCTTCTTGATTTAAAATTCTTAGACATTTCGGCTGGAAACAAGACAAAAATCTAAGTAAGAAATGCAATTTTAGCAGTGTACAGCTTTATGAGGATTTATATGTGAGTATGTACTTCAAATACTCAAATGAATGAATAAATGAATAAAATAATAAATAATAGTAATAAAAATTCAAATTAAAAAGGTCCAAAAGGTATATTTGCTAAAATATTTTAGTATATTTTTTAAATATTAAAATATTTATTTATTTATTTCATCATTTTTGCTTTAGTTGTAATCTCTAGCCTACACTGCAAAAAATGCTTTTCTTACTTCGATTTTTTGTTTCCAGCCAAAATATCTAAAAAAAAAAAAAAAAATTTAAATCACGAAGGATTTTCTACACATTTCAAAATTAGGCGTGTTTTTGCTTGAAAGCTAAATAATCTGCCAATGGGGTAAGAAAAATAATGTTGTTTAGTGTTTGAAATAAGATATTTTTTCTTACCCCATTGGCAGATTATTTTGCTTGTTCTAAGCAAAAACTCACTTCATTTTTTTCTTGTTTTTTTCTGAAAACAAGAAAATAATTTTTACTCGGCTAGAAAATCCTTCTTGATTCTTTACTGTTTACAACATATTTAGCATAAATATTGGCCAGAAAAAGAAATTATTTATTTTATTTTATTTCATTTTATTTCGCTGCATGGGTTGGTATGTGTTCGGTTTTGGGATTTAATTGAGATGCAGCGGTGGTGTAAAAATATCTTGTTAAATTTGTGATGAAAAATCTGGCAGCTCTGCTTAAAAATCTCTTGAAAAGCATTTCAGGCTTGACAGGATGACATTTTACAGCCTCTATATTTTGCACTTTATAACTTCATATATCTGTATCTGATATAATGATAATATACCAACAATAGAGATAAATCTGCTTTGGACTTTAAAATATGATGATGAAAACAATAATGATACAGAAGCACATATGATTAATTAAAACAATGTTTATCTACACTCTTAAAAATAAAGGTGCTTCACGATGCCATAGAACCACCTTTTTTGTCTAAATGGTTCCATAAAGAACCTTTAATAGAATCTGTTTCAATAAATGTTCTGATTTTTGGCATAAAAGAAAATTTGATCATTTTGACCCATATAAACAAAAAAAAAAAAAAAAAAGAAAGAAAAATTACAAAATTACTGACTTTGAAGTGACAACAAAAATAAAAACTAATTCAAGTAATTAATAAAAATTGTAAATAATATAAAATTACACTACTTAGGAGGACTCAAAAGTCTCCATTTGTGCTCAATTTAATCTCACAGGTGTTTAAAAGAAATGTAACATATTTAATTAGTCTTTTTGTCTCTTTCTATGGGTCTAATTTTAAACAAAATAAATACCAGACATATAACTTTCTGTTTACATTGGTTTTCTGCTCAAATGTGTGTTTGTTTTGAGTGCAGCTTGAGTTGATCTGTTGTTCAACAATATTTGGCTGAAAAATCTAGAAAATCTGAGGGTGCAAAAAAATTAAAATGTTGAATAAAAATGGCCTTTCAATGAAGTTGTTAGCAATGCATATTACTAATCAAAAATTAAGTTTTAATATATTTAAAGTAGGAAATTTACAAAATATCTTCATGGAACATGCATCTTTACTTAATATCCGAATGATTTTTGCCATAAAAGAAAATATGATAATTTTGAGAAAACTAAAAAAAGTGACAACAAAAATAACAACTAATTCTAAAAATTTGTAAGGACTCAAAAGTCTTCATTTGTGCTCAATTTAATGTCACAGGTGTCTAGAAGAAATTTTGTCTCTTTCTATGGGTCCAAATTTTAAATAGAATAAATACCAGACATGTAACTTACAGTTAAGACTTTTTTTTCTGTGTTTACATTGGTTTTCTGCTCAAATGTGTGTTTGTGTTGAGTGCAGCTTGAGTTGATCTGTTGTGGAGTCTGTTGGCTCGTTACTCAGCATCATTAATTGCTCTGGCAGCAGCAGCAGCAGCGTCTGATGAAGGTCACAGAGACACCGGATATGAGATGAGAAAAACACACAGACACTCCGTTGATGAGCAGAAACAGACTCTGGTCCAGAAAGCAGAGAGAAGCCTCCAGACATGAGCTCAGGATGTGGGACGTCCCGTTACAGACAAGTATTCTGAGGGTTTCATTCATTGTAAAACTTGTTTTAAATATTTATTTCAAAGCACAGGCCTGGTTTTCATAAACTGAGACATTTACCTTGACAGGTGACTGTATTCAGCCAAACTCTTCCATTTACTCCATTCCCAACAGCGTCTGGACTCTGTCCTGTTTATGGTTCCTGACTCGGAGTTCTTGGGTAAATGATCTTATTTCAGAGCACATGTTTTCTTGAATCCATATAAAGCAAGCTTTGACAAACTCAACAAGCCATCAGCTGTTTAGAATCAATCTTTTACTCAAACTATTAAAACACAAACGTGATCATGTTTCTAAATGACAGTGATTCAGATTTTTATTTTGAGCGCCACATTTTTAGAACACTGTGTCATGCATGAATTATGTAAATATTTTATATGATATTTTGTCATAAATGCCACATTTTCATTGTGACTAATGAACAAGAGCCAATATTTTTAATATTTCAGATTTTTAACATCTCTTTATTGACTTTTCTTGACTATTGATCATACAAATTTATGTATATGTGACCCTGGACCACAAAACCAGTCTTAAGTCGCTGGGGTATATTTGTAGCAATAGCCAAAAATACATTGTATGGGTCAAAATTATTGATTTTTCTTTTATGTTAAAAATCATTAGGAAATTAAGTAAAGATCATGTTACATTAAGATTTTTTGTAAAATTCCTACTGTAAACCTATCAAAATGTAATTTTTGATTAGTAATATGCATTGTTAAGAACTTAATTTGGACAACTTTAAAGGTGATTTTCTCAGTATTTTGATTTTTTTTTGCACCCTTAGATTCCAGATTTTCAAATAGATGTATCTCTGCCAAATATTGTCCTATCCTAACAAACTATACATCAATAGAAAGCTTATTTATTGAGCTTTCATGTGATGTATATATCTCAGTTTTGTAAAATTTTACCTTATGACTGGTTTTGTGGTCAAGGGTCACATATATATATATATATATATATATATATATATATACACTACCAGTTAAAAATTTTTGAACAGTAAGATTTTTAATGTTTTTAAAAGAAGTCTCTTTTGCTCACCAAGGCTGCATTTATTTGATTCAAAGTACAGCAAAAACAGTAAAAATGTTAAATATTTTTGCTATTTAAAATACTGTAAAAAAAATTGTTTTCTATTTGAATATCTCTTAAAATGTAATTGATTTCTGTGATCAAAGCTGAATTTTCAGCGTCATTACTCCAGTATTCAGTGTCACATGATCCTTCAGAAATCATTCTAATATACTGATTTATTGTATTTATTGGATCAAAAATTTATGTAAAAACTAATGTAAAAACATGTTGTCATGACTTACTGAACATACTATTTACACTAAACAAAAATTACAAAAACGAAAATGAAAATGGAAAACATAAAAACTAATTAAATCAATTAATAAAAAATTAAGGGAAAGTATAAAAACTATATATAAAAACCTATAATTTTATATTCATATTTAAAAAATAAAAAAGACAAATAAATAAATAAATATACCAACAACAAAATTTACTAAAACATAAAAATAAAAAATCTAATTCTTTTATTTCTATTGGTCTAATTTCTTTTAACAAAATTAATACCAGATATAATAATAAAAACAAAAAATCCAGAAAAAAAATGTACTCCACTGTTTTAAATATTGCTAATATTAATTAAAATAATAAATGTTTCTTGAGCAGCAAATCTGCATATTAGAATGATTTCTGAAGGATCATGTGACACTGAAGACTGGAGTAATCATGCTGAAAATTTAGCTTTGCATCACAAAAATAAATTACATCTGAAAATATATTCAAATAGAAAACAGTTATTTCAGAAAGTAAAAATATTTTAGAATTTTACTATGAAATGCAGACTTGGTGAGCAGAAGAGACTTTTTTAAAAACATTAAAAATCTTACTGTTCAAAAACTTGTGGCTGGTACTGTATATATAAATGTATTTATTTATTTTTTAATTTATTTTGAGATGCTAACTCAAATGACACAAGCCACATAGTGAGGTCAAGTGTCAACAATACAGCGATCTCCTGCTCTCAAGTGTGCAGTATGCAGTGAGCAGCACGCAGTACGCAGTGCGCGACCCGCTGCTCTGGTCGATGGGCGGGGCCACACAATGAACGCGAGCTTCATGAAGAGCTGCTGCTGTCTTCAGATCCTGCTTCAGCAACATCAGGATGACAATCACTGCTGAACATCACACACAGACACAGACATGGAGCAGACTGATGGAGACCAGCTCTGTCTGATGGACAAACACAGTTTCGGTGAGAACAACCAAAGCTTACTCACACATTGATGTCTTGGACTTCACTTAAACACTTGTTAAATCATCCTAATGTCGCTGTTTGACGGGAAATAATCGCGTTAAGGGCTTTTGTGCGCCTTTGAATGGAAATCAATGAGAAACAAACGAACAACGGAGAATGAATTGTGTGATAATGTCTAAAGTGATTGACATTTGGCTTCATATTGACAGAATTATTAACATATTTCATTGTTGCATTGTAGAATCTCGTAGAATCCTGTTACAGTTTTTTAAATCTAATTTTAATGCATGTTTTATTTTTGCTTTTTTATTGTTGTGCACATGTTGCTTTTCATCTTTGTGCGCGTGCATGGTTTACAAAAACAAAAACAATAGAAGGTCCGATTAATGCGAATTGAACGTAAAATACAGTGTAGGCTATTTCAATATCATTTGCGAAGCAAAGCTAGAATTGACTTGAATATGATCATTTCGAACCTATTAACTGTTTCCAAAATATCTATTTCCTCTTTAAATAATTACTCTGGATGAAATGAGTACTTGTTGTAAAGTTTCTTATTATGGTTTTAAATCATAAAAAGCCCAAAAGCTCAAAAGTAGCTGTAAAATGAAATGTAAATCTCTGAAGGTGACCTTAAAGTTGGGCGTTAACACAAGTCAGCACATACTAGATTAACAGGTGATGTTTAAGGGTCTAATAATTGGATAAATGATGCAAGAACTGCAAATTAACAGATTTTTAGTGTATTTTTGGTCGGTCAATAATCTGGATTTTGATGCTTGCACTGATTACATTTAATCTGGATTACATGATTAGATTAGATTACATTTTAAAACGCATAATCAGATTAGACTTACTTTATTATGCATTACATGATTACATATTATTCACACAATGGCAGTCTTCTTTGTCTCTTTTAAAGTTTCCTTATCAAAATTTCTGTCATATAATTTGTGATCCTTAAGCACAAAACCACTCTTAAGTAGCATAAATATTTCTAGCAATAGACAAAAATACATTGCATGGGTCAAAATTATCGATTTTTATTTTATGCCAAAAATCATTAGGATATTAAGATTATGTTTCTTGAAGATATTTTGTAAATTTCCTACCATAAATGTATCAAAACTTAGTATGCATTGCTAAGAACGTCATTTGGACAACTTTAAAGGCGATTTCCTCAATATTTAGATTTTTTTGCACCTTCAGAGTCCAGATTTTAAAATAGTTGTATCTAGGATCAAATATTGTCCTATCCTAACAAAACATACATCAATGGAAATCTTATTTATTCAGATTTCAGATTATGTGTAAATCTCAATTTCAAAAAATTGACTGGTTTTGTGGTCCAGGTTCACATTTACCTTTGACTATATTCACAATAAATAATGGTTATGTAAATATCATGTAAATAAGTGCATTACATCAAAGAATTTAACAATTTAAATTTTAACAATCCTAAATCGTCTTTTGCCTTTTTTTTTTAAATATCGCAATAAATATTGCATCGTGGATTTATCGAGATATTATCATATCGTGACATTTTGAGATTGTTGCATCCCTATTAAATGTGCTATATTCATATTAAAAATCAAAGAGAAAGAAAACATATTCCATTATTTGATATAAACATCATTAAATGCATTAAACATTAGATTAAATCAGGGTTTCCCGAACTGATCCTAATGTAAAAACTGCAGTGTAAGAAGTCTTCCAGGATTGAAATATTTGTGTCCAGACTTCAAGCATCAAGTTACTGAATGTCACTGGATATGATGACAACAACGTTCTTCACAGCTACACATCACCAGCGTTTAGTAATTTGAATAATGATTTGTTTCATGGTCTAATAGCTTGAGATTTATAGGTTACCTATAAATAATTTACTCACCCCATTGTCATCTAAGAAGTTCATGTCTTTCTTTCTTCAGTCGCAAAGAAATAAATTTTTTTGAGGAAAACATTCCAGGATTTTTCGGCATATAGTGGACTTCAATGGTGCTCAATTGAATTAAGGTTAAAAATGCAGTTTCAAAGGGCTCTAAATGATCCCAGCCGAGGAACATGGGTCTTATCTACCAAAATAATCAGTCATTTTCTAGAAATATTTACAATTTATATACTTTTCAACCTCAAATGAGGATGATTTTAAAGTTGGAGGAGAAAATGAGATGGGAGTTTTTCGACAGACCCTAGACAAGAGCTAGACAAGATGAGCATTTGTGGTTAAAAAGTAAATAAATTGTCATTTTTTTAGAAAATAATAATAGTTTTGCTAGATAAGACCTTTCTTACTCGGCTGGGATCGTTTAGAGTCCATTGAAGCTGCATTTTTAACCTTCAAAACGTTGGGCACCATTGAAGTTCATTATACGCAGAAAAATCCTTAAAAAACATAATTTCTTTATGACTAAAGAAAGAAAGACATGAACATCTTGGATGACATAGAGGTGCGTACATTTTTGTTCCGAATGTGGAGTAATCCTTTAAAATCAGTTTAATGTAAAGTTTAATGCAGTTTATGATGTTTATATCAAATAATATAGTTTTTTTTTTTCTCTTTGCTTTTTTATATAAGTATGGCACAATAAATCTCACAATACGTTAATATCTCGATATGAAATCCAGGTTACAATATTTATTGTGCTATTTAAAAAAAAAGACAAATGAAGACTTTGTACATTTTAAAGTTCAATTTTTCTATGTAAAGCACTTTGAGTGTTCAAAATAAGATTTCCAACCCAACTTCTTAACTAAGAAAACTTAAGTCTTGTACTTGTACCTGAACTTTAAAGGGGACTCAACCTTCTATTTATTTGTGGTATACTGTCTGTCTAAATTACATTCACTGTTTTAGAAAGCCAAACAAATTAGAATATAATAACAATAATAACAACTTTTTTTTATTATTGTTGTTCCTATGACAGTAATAGCCATATGTTGTAAAACAATTGCACTGTAAAATAAATGAAAATGAATATTTTATAAGTATATTACTTTTGATTTACACTACAGCAGGGAAATTACAATACTTCTTTCCTAATTTCTACACTTGAAAGAGATGCTTTGAATTTGGACTGCAGTAACGTTACTCATTTAAACCACTAGCTGTCAGCAATTCACACTGAGCTTTTAAACTTTAATTTTGACGGAAAATGAAGAAAAACTCCAGTGCAAAAATAAAGCATAACTGGTGGCCATTGTGTTCCCAAACACATGCTAAACTCACAGCACATGCAACAAACCAGTTCAGTGCATTCATTCACTGTGAACGGAGCCGTTCTGAGCTGCGGAAAACACCAGAGGTGTGTGCTTTGCTTTGAAACGTGCAGCAAAAACAGACTTGATGAAGGCTTCAAAGGGGTCATCGGATGCAAAATTAACTTTTGTTGTTTGAACATTAATGTGTGTTGTCAGTTTGTGTACACAACCACCCTACAATGATAAAAATCCACCCAGTGGTATTTTTTTAATCTTTAAAAGTAATATCCCCTTTTTAAAATCAGCTCATGCTCAGTTTCTTGCGGGTGTGACGACACACAGACAGAAGCCCCTCCCACAATAGTTGATTGACATGAGCGCCTTACATTAGCCCCGCCCTCACCGAGCTGAAACAGTCCGACTCCGATCGCCATTGTGTTACTCAGGTGCAGAGGAAGACAAGAATGTCTCGGATTGAGCGATTGAGGATGTAATAATGAACATAGCAGTCCTCATTTACGACGAGGATAACGTTACTTTCGTTTTAAAAGGAAAGCGCCGATCCTGATCCACATATGCGTCTATGTTTGTGCAAATCGTTCCTGATGCAGCTTCACCCACAGCAGAAGTGAGTATAAGAGTTTTTTATGCATCTTTGCAAATGGCCTTTCTTAATAATGTGCTTGTTGGCAAGTTTCACTGCTAAACGCGGCTAAAGTAAACATTACAGCTCATAATACCACAGCAGAGAGGGGCGGGGCGAGCAGAGCTCATTTGCATTTAAAGGACCATGCAATAAAACGAGTTTTTGCAGAGCTGATTTTCACAAGGTAAAAGTTTTTGAGAATTTTTAACCAAAGTATATTATAGACTTTTCATTAAGACCCTAAAGAATCATATGAACTTGTGGAAATTGGGCATCCGATGACCCCTTTAAGCCATATTGTGCTTTCGGTTTTAGTTTGTTTGATAGATATTGTGCAAAAGCATAATAGCCGAAAACACAACTTTAAAGACCTTTCATGTTAAAATAAAGAGTTTAAATATATTTTAAAAACTACACTTGTTTCATATCATCATGTGACCACAATGATATTGTGATTTTGCTGTCACTGTAAGTTTAAAGCAAGTTAGGTCAAATGTAATCTAAAAGTCTGAATACCTAAAATGAGTATCCTAGACTACAATTTGTAAGCAATCCACCCAGTTCTGTGCACCACAAGAGCAAACAAGATGAGCCAAAAATCCATATCCTGTTATTATTCACCCGCCCTCATGAACTGTTCTTTATCTGTATGATTTCTTCACAGGATCCTGTGGTGGAAAAGGATTTTGTGAACTATATCTGCACATCTCCAAATGCATGTGGAATGTGTTGAAGTCTGTGATGTTAGTCGTTTTGTTTGAGCTCAGAGGGTGTGAGGTGAAGTGAAGAAGCGCCTAGCCTCATCAAGGCTGCTCAGCCGAGGGCTGTGGGATGGTTTGGTTTGTTTGGCGCTGACATTAAAGCCGAATGGATCGCTGTACGCTGGCTTGAGTGGAGCGTGTGGGAGTGTGTGCTTATTGTTCTGCCACCTATAAACACTGAGACCAGCTCAGGCAGGATGAGACGGAGATCAGGACACGTTAAAGACAGAGCAGGTCCCAGATTCAAGTCTGTTTGCTGATCAATATATTCAATCTTTCATTATTTTAAGACAAACATTGTGTTTGTTTTTCCTCAGTCCAGGATTTATAGACATAAATGCATGGCTATTTCCGAAAAATTCAATGCAGCTGGCCACCGGAGTGTGAGTTTGTTTTGTTTTCTTCAGCTGCTGAGAGTTTATCACTCATGTCAATAATGTGTGTCTATGCAGAACTCACTACCATGATGGAGGGTGTTGCTATGCTGTTGCTAGGATGCTCTAGGTGGTTGCTATGATTTTCTGAGTGGGTTTAGGCTTGTTGCTACGCTGTTGCATGTTATGCCTGGTTGTCAGGGTGTTGCTATGCAGTTGCTAAGGTTTTCTGAGTGATGCTTCTGTATAGGGTTGCTGGGAAGTTCTGGATGGTTATCAGGGTATTGCTATGTGGTTGCTAGGGTGTTGCTATGTAGTTGCTAAGGTGTTCAGAATGGCTGCTACTGTATATGGTTGTTGAAATATTTTGGTGGTTGCTGGGATGTTGCTATGTAGTTTGTAAGGCTTTCAGAGTGTTGCTATTGTAAATGGTTGATGGGATGTTCTGGAGGTTGCTAGGATGCTGCTATGTAGTTGCTAAGGCGTTCTGTGTGTTGCTACTGTATATGGTTGTTGGGATGTTCCAGTGGTTGCCAGGGTGAGTGTGACTACTATAAATGATTATTAGAAGGTTCTGGATGGTTGCCAGGGCATTAATATGCAGTTGCTAAGGCATTCTGAGTGTTGCTACTGTATATGGTTGCTGGGATTTTCTTAGTGTTGCCAGGGTGTTGCTATGCAGTTGCTAAGGTGTTCTGAGTGTTGCTACTGTATATGGTTGCTGGGATGTTCTGCGTGGTTGGCAGGGCATTGCTGTGCAGTTGCTAAGGGGTTCAGAGTGTTGCTACTGTATAAAGTTGTTCAAATATTCTGGTCGCTAGGGTGTTGCTATGCAGTTGCAAAGGTGTTCTGAGTGTTACCACTGTAAATGGTTGATGGGATGTTTTGTGTGGTTGTCAGGGCATTGCTATGCAGTTGCTAAGGTGTTCAGAGTGTTGCTACTGTAAATGGATGTTGAAATATTCTGGTTTCTATGGTGTTGCTATGCAGTTGCTAAGGTGTTCTGAGTGTTGTTACTGTATATAGCTGTTGGGATGTTCTTGGTGGTTGCCAGGGTGTTACTAAGACATTCAGAGTGTGACTACTATAAATGATTACTGGAATGTTCTGGTGGTTGCTAGGATGTTGCTATGCAGTTATTAAGGTGTTCTGAGTGGTGTTACTGTATATGATTGTTGGGATGTTCTAGGTGGTTGCCATGGCGTTGCTATGCAGTTGCCAAGGTTTTCTGGGTGTTGCTACTGTAAATGGTTGCTGGGATGTTCTGCGTGGTTGTAGGATGTTCTGGATGGTTGCTAGGGTGTTTCTATGCAGTTGCTAGGGTGTTTTGTGTATTCTACTTTTGTCTGGCATAAGTCTAGTCTCTAGATATGACATTTAACGTGCATTTGCAGTTTCATAATGTAGCGGTCCATATTTAATGTGGCTGATTTGGTTTCATTTACCACAGGTTGTTGTTTTTTATCATCATAGTTTTCCTGCAGTATGGAGATGTTGAAAGCGTCTGTGAAGCGCCACGACCCCCGTCGGCCCTCATTGACGTTCTCTGAAGGGGGTATGACTCATGTCTGTCATCCGTAGACGCTGACATTTCCACCGGCCGTGTGTCATGACAGTTTTACTGAAGACTTTTCACGCCATGAATTATTCATGCAAACATCACTGTACGGCACACATGATTCTGAGGGATTAGGCAAATTGATACCCTGCTGGCAAAGGTGAATTATACATTACTCAGTGCAATTAGGCAATGTCATCTGCTTCTGTAATTGATTATTTGATTGGAATGTATAAGTGGCTTCGTAAAGCGGTGCATGAGAAATCTGAGAATTTACAGATGATGTTTAATTGAAATGGGATGGATTTATAAATGCCCGGCTGCTTTTGATGCCGAGATATTAGAGAGTAACAGATGAAATCCAATGAGATCTGCCTCAGGCTGTCAGGAACTTGCTGTTATATCTGTAATTTCAGATGCTGAGTGTTTTTCAGACCCATCTGTTTGCATGAAGCATCTGCATCCTTGACTGGAATCATCAGAATATGACAAACAAATGAGAATAACTGCATGTGTTCTGATGCACAGATGCAGTATTAATAAAAGATCATGATAATTAAAGAAGCAACATGTTGAACAAGAATGCGCCAGCTTTGCTTCAATAATGGAAAGCTGTGCCTTTTTAGAAGAGCATCTTTGTTTTAGAAGCTTCTTTTGAAAAAAAAATATATTAATAACAAATGACATGAGTCACTAGTTTTCAGAATGAATATAGGCTTGTAGGCTTGGATTCTGGATGAGTTATTAGAGCCTGAGCACCGATGGTGTGAGGACCCTATTGGAATTGCTCAAATTCTTCTTCTTTACCACATTTTTATCACATTTTTGAGGGCCTAAACATGCTCGAAAACTCATGAAACTTTGCACACATGCCAAAAGTGGTGAAAATTTACATCTATTATGGTTTTTAGAAGTGGGTGTGGCAAAATAGCTCAATAGCATCACCTATAAAATTTCAACAAAGTGCCCCTCGAACTATGTTTTACATACATGTAAGAAATTCGGTAGACACATGAAACACACAGATACCTACAAAAAAAGTCCCCCAGTATGAAGTCCGAAACCCAACAGGAAGTTGGTTATTTAGAATTTTCTTGGCAAGTTTAGTGCCGTTTTTAGCCATTCTGAGGTGTTGTATTTAAACGAACTCCTCCTAGAGATTTATTCAGATCAACACCAAATTTGGTCGGCCTAATCTAAAGCCCTTTGTGACGTTGCATTGTGAAGATCTTGAGTTTTTGTTAAAGGGCGTGTCCGTGGCGGCCTGACAAACTTTGATGTTTCGCCATGAAACAGGAAGTTGTTATAATTCAGGCACACAATGTCTGATCTTCCCCAAACTTCACATGTTTGATAAGAGTCCTGTCCTGAACACATGCCCATGCCCATATTCGGTTATAGTCATAGCGCCACCTGCTGACAACAGGAAGTGACATGTTTTACGCTGTAAAGAACTCCTTATAGAGATTTAATGACATAAACATTTTATTTGGTCAGTCTAATCTAATGGCCTTTGAAATGGTAAATTGCGAAGATCTTGAGTTTTCGTTAAAGTGCATGTCCCCTAAAGGCCTGACCTGAACACATCTAAAGGCCAATATTCATTTATAAACATAGCGCCACTTGCTGGCAACAGGAAATGACTTGTTTTATACTAACTTAAACATGCAATGTCCAATCTGCACCAAACTTCACATGTTTGGTTAACACACAGATACCTACAAAAAAGTCCCCCGGTATGAAGTCTGAAACCCAATATGAAGTCGGTTATTTAGAATTTTCTCTCCAAGTTTGGTGCCGTTTTTGCCATTCTCAGGTGTTGTATTTAAAAGAACTCCTCCTAGAGATTTATTCTGATCAACACCAAATTTGGTCAGTCTAATCTAAAGTCTTTTATGACATTATATTGCGAAGACCTTGAGTTTTCGTTACAGTCCGTGTCCCCTAAAGGCCTGGCCTGAACATATCTAAAGGCCAATATTCTGTTGTAATCATAGCGCCACCTGCTGGCAACAGGAAATGACTTGTTTGACACTAACTTAAACATGCAATGTCCAATCTGCACCAAACTTCACATGTTCCCTAAACACACCAATACCTACAAAAAAGTCCCCCGGGATGAAGTCCGAAACCCATCAGGAAGTCGGTTATTTATAATTTTCTCAGCAAATTTTGGTGCAGTTTTTGCCATTCTCAGGCATTGTAATTAAACAAATTTATTCAGATCAACACGGAATTTGATCAGTGTAATCTAAAGTCCTTTGTGACGTTAAATTGGAAAGATCTTGAGTTTTCGTTAAAGGCCGTGTCCCCTAAAGGCCTGGCCTGAACTCATCTAAAGGCCAATATTCTGTTATAATCATAGCGCCACCTGCTGGCAACAGGAAACAACTTGTTTGACACTAACTTTAACATGCAATGTCCAATCTGCACCATACTTCATGTGTTTGGTAAGAGTCCTGGCCTGAACACATCTAAAGGCCAATATTCAGCTATAATCATAGCAACAGGGTACGCCATGCAATGCACTAACTCAAACATACCAAGTTCAATCTGCACCGAACTTCATATGTTTTATAAAAGTGCTGGCCTGATAACATCTACATGCCAATATCCAGTTATAGTCATAGCGCCACCAGCTGGTAGCAGGAAGTTTGGCACATATAAATGACTTTGATATATTCCTTCTATATTTACTACTTAAAATGCATATTGCCCACCATTCGCTGTTTTCTTAAAGCTAATGGGTTTGTGTATGATGTGTATTCTGCCCACAGGATGATTGACAGCCCTGTGATCCAATAGGAAGGATGATCGCTACCGGCGGGCTGCTAAGGATTTCGAGGCGCCAGGATTCGCTGCGAACCAAGAACCGTGCCGAGAACAAGAAGAAGCGGAAAGCCAAGAAAAAGCGACGAAAGAACGACGTGGTGGTGGTGAAAGGCAAAGTTAAGCTGTGCTCTGTCTCCGGTCTGGTGGCAGCGCTGGGCATTATGATCCTTCTGGTGGGCATCGCCATGGCCGTACTGGGATACTGGCCCAGAGAAAACACTGAGAGGTTTATCGGACCCATACAGCCAATAAAAGAGAAGAATCTCACAAGCAATAATGAGTTAGTGGTTTCGAGCGAGATTAACGGCGGAAACGTCTCACGTTCGCCCGGCTTCTTCAAAAGTCTCTTCACTAGTTATTTATACTCGGACAACCTCAAAGTCTTCGGACCTTTAGTGATGGGCATCGGGATTTTCCTGTTCATCTGCGCCAACGCGGTCCTCCACGAGGATCGTGATAAGAAAACCAAAATAATCAATCTGCGAGACATTTACTCCACCGTCATCGACATTCACAGTTTGCGCGCCAAAGACTGCGTCCCGTTCAACGGGCTTATCAGCTACATGCAGTCCAAGAGCGACAAACCCTCAGCCGTCGCGGGGAACTACCGGCGTCCGTCGTGCGCGAGGAAATACAGCTTGTTTGCAAAGCGCCAGTCGTTCACAGACAACATTTACAGCATATATCAAGGAGCCGAGGAGGCGCGCGAGTGGGAGACGCGCTCCATCGTCACTTCGTCGGTCAATGCGTTCACGCTTCCCGTCATCAAACTCAACAACTGCGACATGGCGGAGAACGAGCTGGCGAGGCGAAAGAGTTGCGGCGCGGCGTTGGAAACCAAAGCGGAAGTCTCAAGGACGCGGATGTCGCTTTCCCAGGATTCAAAGCTCAACGTGACGCAGCTGCAGCCGCCTGGCGCGAGGGTCGCGGGGTCTCACCTGTCTCTGAACGCTCTGTCGGATCTGGGCTCCAGGTGTTTGGACGAAAGGTCGAGGAGGTTCAGCTGTCCCAGATTGGAGCGATCGGGCAGTAAGGGCTACATTAAACTGGCTGATCTGGGCGGAGATTCGTTCGAGGCACCTGATTGGACGCCCGACGCAGGACGTGAGGAGAAAGAGACACATGTGCTTGGTGAAAACTCGGATGCATGTTTGCATAAACACACGGCGTCTTTGTCAGATTTGTAAACAGTGACTGAGATACGTTCGACTTGATGAAAACACACTTTTAACCCTGTAAAGCCTGAACTAATAGTCTTTATTGAACCTCTAGACAATGTCCGATCTTCCCCAAACTTCATGTTTGATAAGAGTCCTGTCCTGAACTCATGCCCATATTCACTTATAGTCATAGCGCCATCTGCTGGCAACAGGTACTGACATGTTTTACGCTCTAATGAACTCCTCCTGGAGATTTAATGACATCAGCATTATATTTGGTCAGTCTAATGCAGGGATCCTCAAATCTGGCCCACGAGATCCATTTTCCTGCAGAGTTTAGCTTTAACCCTAATCAAACACACCTGAGCATGCTAATCAAGGTCATCAGGATCATTAAAGAATCCCAGGTAGGTGAGTTTGATCAGGGTTGGAGCTAAACTCTGCAGCGCATTGGCCCTCCAGGGTAAGATTTGAGGAACCCTGGTCTAATGTAATGGCCCTTGCAATGTTAAAATGCGAATATCTTGAGTTTTTGTTAAAGGTCATGTCCCCTAAAGGCCTGGCCTGATCACATCTAAAGGCCAATATTCTGTTATTATCATAGCATCACCAACTTAAGCACGCAATGTCCAATCTGCACCAAACTTCACATGTTCAGTAAACACACCAATATCTACAAAAAAGTCCCCCGGGATGAAGCCCGAAACCCAACAGGAAGTTGGTTATTTAGAATTTTCTCAGCAAATTTTGTGTCATTTTTGCCATTTTCAGGCGTCATACTTTGTCATACTAGTCTTTATTGAACCTCTAGACAAAAAAGTTACTATATGTGACCACGGGTAGCATGGGTATGTTTGTAGCAATAGACAAAAATACACTGTACACTCTTAAAAATATAGATGCTTTGAAAGGTTCTTCACAGCGATGCCATAGAAGAACCATTTTTGGTTCCACAAAGAACCATTCAGTCAAAGGTTCTTTAAAAAACCATTTCTTACCTATTTATAATCTGAAGAAGTCATCTGAAAAGGTTCTTTATGGAACCATTTAGACAAAAAAGGTTCGTTTTAAGCACCTTTGTTTTAAAGAGTGTATGGGTCATAACTGTCGATTTTTCTTTTATGCCAAAAATCATTAGGATATAAAGATCATGGTCTATGGCGATACTTTGTAAATTTAGGATCATAAATATATCAAAACTTAATTTTTGATTAGTAATATGCATTGCTAAGAACTTCATTTGGACAGCTTTAAAGGTGCTTTTCTAAATATTTGATTTTTCTTGCACCCTCAGATTTTAGATTTTCAAATAGTTGTATCTCAGCCAAATACACTGCAAAAAAAAATGCTTTTCTTACTTAGTTTTTTTTGTCTTGTTTCCAGTCAAAATATCTAAAAATCAAGAAGGATTTTCTAGACGAGTAAAAATTATTGTCTTTTTTTTTTCAGAAAAAAACAAGTCAAAATAAAGTGAGTTTTTGCTTAGAACGAACAAAATGATCAGCCAATGGGGTAAGCAACAAAATATTTCAAACAGAAAACGAGATTATTTTTCTTACCCTATTGGCAGACTGTTTTGCTTATTTCAAGCAAAAAGGCAATTAATTTCAAGTAGTTTTTTTCTGAAAACAAGACAATTCCTCCTTGATTTAAGATTTTTTTTTAGATATTTTGGCTCGAAACAAGACAAAAAATCTAAGTAAGAAAAGCATTTTTTGCAGTGTATTGTCCTATCCTAACAAACCAAGCTTATTTATTCAACTTTCAGATGATGTATAAATCTCAATTTCAGGAAAACATTTACACCTATGACTGGTTTTGTGGTCCAGGGTCATATATGTGTTTGTGTTTTGTATCATATTTTTGATTATATATGAGCTTTTATGGCTCATATAGTCTGATACAGTGAGACTATTTTATTCAGAGACTAAAACTGAGCAAAAATATGAATATAAATATGTTATTCAATGAGATCTTTATGAGGGTACAGTAGATATTGACATTAAATTATGTAAATATCAGTGGTCGCTCCATATCTCCAATAATATGTCTTAGTAAAATGAGATAAAGCTTTGGGAAAGAAATGTTCCTCAAAAGATCCTGATGATCAGATTTGAGACTAAAAATGATTCATGGAGAGTCAAGTAAAGCAAGTGTTTTAGAGAATTATTACTACAGTTATTCTGACGTTTACTCTATAAAAATCGGTCATAATTTGACAGCAAAAAGACACATGAAGCACCAGCTGAAAGTAGTTTGTACAGTTTCACTAAAGGACCTACGGCAGGCTTTACAAGATAACATTTTTGAGTGTTTTGGTGATTTTCTATGGCTGTATGAAGTCAGTTCTCCTCAAGTTCACACAGGTGTAAAGAATCACATTAACTAGCAACTTTATCCACTTTCTAACCACAAACAAGCACAATACTGACTGTCTTCATCTTCAGCATGTTTTTGTTTCAGCAGTTCAAACCTAACAAACACCTGTCTGTCTGTCAAATGTGTTTTTAGAGTGAAAAGACATTTGCTGTTTCATACATGTACTCTTTGGGGTCACCACACACTAACATTTTTTAGATTTTTAAAAATAAATAGTTATATTCATCAAGGATGCATTAAATTGATCAAAAGTGTCAGTAAAGACATTTATAATGTTACAAAATATTTCTATTTCAAATACAGTTGAGGTCAAAAGTGAACTTTTGAACAGAATGAGATGTGTAATCTACATTTTATTTATTTTACATAAATATATTTTTAATTTAGTACTCGCCTTCAGAGGCTACAGAAGATACTATCATGTTTCTCAGAAGACAAAGTAAGTTCAATTTACCCTGATCTTCAAATTCCTAAAAGTTTTCACCCCCGGCTCTTAATGCATGGTTTTTCCTTCTGGAGCATCAGTGAGTGTTTGAACCTTCTGTAATAGTTGCATATGAGTCTCTCAGTTGTCCTCAGTGTGAAAAGATGGGTCTCAAAATCATACAGTCATTGTTGGAAAGGGTTCAAATACACAAAAATGCAGGAAAACCAAAGAATTTGTTGGAGCTGAAGGATTTTTCTGAAGATCAGCAGGCAGTTTAACTGTTCAGGACAAACAAGGGACTCATGAACAACTATCACTAAACAAAAAAAAAAAACAGCTTTGGATCATTCAGGTAACAACACAGTATTAAGAATCAAAGAATTGTATAAATGCAACTATTATTTTCTCTTGTGGACTGTATGTGAACGTCTTTCATGTGAAATATCTTATTCGGGTCAGTACTAAATAAACAATACCATGCATTTTGTTCTATATGATCCCTCTTTTTTTGCTAAGATAATGAACATTTTGCATATTCTGAAAGGGGGGTGTAAACTTTTGGCCTCAACTGTAAATGCTGTTCTTTTAAACGTTCTATTCATCCGTGAATCCTGAAAAATAAAATGTATCACAGTTTCCACAAAAATATTAAGCACTCAGCTGTTTTCAACATTGATAATGATCATATTATAATGATTTCTGAAAAATCATGTGACACTGAAGACTAAAGCAATGATGCTGAAAATTCAGCTTTGATCACAGAAATCAATCACAGTTGAACAGATATTCGCATATAAACCAGCTATTTTAAATTGTAAAAATATTTGACTAATTTACAGCATTTTTAATCAAATAAATGTAGCCTTGATGAGCAGAAGAGACTCAAAAACATTTAGTCAAAATCATCTCTGTTCAGGCAGGATGAATGATAGAAGTATGCAATGCGAAGCGATGTTGATGATTTAATATATTTGAGAACATGAGTAGCACAGAGCCATGGATGCTGACAGCACCTAATATCTAATGATGTCTGTGTTTCTATATGAATATGTCTCACCTGATCAGTTCCACATTCAGCTCACATTGATATTCCTCACTTCTGAGTATTTCTGGATTTGTTGTTGTTGCTGTAAAAGCAGATTTCAGCTCATGTCACTCCAAACCCTTCATTTAAGATTTACTTTTACCTTCTTAAAGAATGTAAATTCTGTTTTCTATGCCATATTTACTGAAATCTCATGATGCTCTTTCTTTGTGAGAAACAGATGCAGATTTTCTCAGTCATCCGCTGTTACTGAACTCATAACAATGTTACTTTATGAACTTAAAGTAATTAAGCAAAAGAAAATGTCTATATTTACATGCAAATGAGTCATTTGACAGGGCGTAGGCGATGCAGGTTATGAAATAGTTTATTATTAAACTGAAAGTTTATGCAGTTTTTAGTAGCAAATTAAGATTTTCAACCTGAAAATGCTTCACCATTAACTTTTTTTCTTTTTCTTATTGCTTGCATTTATTTTTTCTTTCATTTAATTGCGTTTTCCCATTTTTTCTTTCCTTTTCTTTCACTTTTTCTTTCTCATTGTTTTTTTTTTTTCACTTTATTCTTTATTCTTTCTCTCATTAAATTTCTTTTTCTCTCTTATTTAGGGGCCAAGCACCAAAGGTGCGATGGAACCTATTGTATCCGTTGGCGTTCTTCTTTTTCTTCCACTATTGAGCCAATGGCAGCCCATAGAACCGCTTGTGGAAAAGTTGTGTAATTTGGCACACTGATAGGAAACAGTCTCAACATTAAGCAAAGCAAATTTGGAGTCTCTAACACAAACTCTCTAGCGCCACCACTCTTTTCTCTTAATCCTTGGCTCATGCCGAGTCGAATGCAGTCTAGAATTAAAAAATCAGAAGGTAATTGTAAACCTTTTTGAACTCGTCCTAGACGGTTTGTCTGATTTTCACCAAAATTGGCTCAGATCATCTTTAGACCATGCTGGCAAAATGTTATGGAAATCAAGTTGATTAGTCAAACCGTTTTCGAATAACGCACAAATGAATTCCACGAAAAGCACGCAAAAAAGGATGTGAGGCTATATCTCCGCAACGGTTTGTTGTAGTGAGACCAAACTTGGTGTGTGTTGTAACAAGCATGACTTGAGGCTACCTGCAGTGTTTTGGCACAGTGCCACCTAGTGGTCAGTAGATATGAAAAATGGCTATTTTAGCTTATAACTTTTCAACAGTTTTGCCAAATTTCATAAAACTGGTCTCTTTAGATTTGGTGCATCATCATACAAAACAATGCCCTAAAGGAGCCTGGGAAGTTTCAAGTTTCAACCTAGTGGTAAAATCAAATACTCACATGCTTATAACTTTGGGTGTGGTCGACTTATTTTCACAGGAGTCACAATTTTAGACTCCTGAATCCTTGCCGAGTCCAGCGATACCAAACATGCCAGGTTTTGTGCTACGTTGCATTTTAGTGCTTAAAATACATTTGCCAATATCTTAGTAACCGTTAATCCAATCAACACAAAACCACCTTAGGAAATTTGGAAACATAGCATGCCAGCTAAATGTTAATACCCAATTGCCAAAATTTTGATAGTAAGTGGCAAAAAAATGTCAGCCGATGGTCATTTTTTCTCTCTACATATAATAGAAATGTCTATAACTCTAAAACAAAATGAGATATTTTCACCAAATTTGACACACACATGCATGAGCACACTCTAAGGACACATACCAAATTTGGTGGGATTGTGCCTCTTGGTAGCGCTATAATTAAACAAAACATGAAATTGCCTTTGACTTCAATAGAGTATCATGATAGAAAATGCTACATTTGACGAATGCATTGGTGTACCATTATAAAACTTTGTATATACCATCAAGACCATGACCTGAAAGTACTCAAAACGTTTTGAGACAGTGCCGCCTTGTGGTCAAAAGTCATAACCGATTAAATCGTATTACTAGTGGTTGTTTTTATGATTTTTCATCGACACAAAACCACCGTAGGAAATTCGAAAACACAGCATGCCGGCTATATGTTAATATCCAATTGACAAAATTTTGATACTAAGTGGCAAAAAATGCAAGGTCAGCCGTCTGTCATTTTTTCTCTCCTCATATATACAAATGTCTATAACTTCAAAACAAAATGAGATATTTTCACCAAATTTGACACACAAATGTATGACCACACTCTTAGGACACATACCAAATTTGGTGGGATTGTGCCTCTTGGTTCACTTTAAATTGGCTTCAATTGCTCATTGCTGCACTTGTTCTGATGCTTCCCTTGCCTAGTGCTTGGCCCCGTTATTGCTGCTTGCAGCTATATTCTTTTCTATTTTTTAAAATGCATTTCAGTGTTTTTACATTGCATGTGTAATGTAGTGTATTTTATGTCAGAAATTAGATGTAGTTTTATGTTTAGTTGATCATTCACATGAATCCCCTCATTATTATTAGTTGGCGTCAGTAACATTAAGAAAATGATTCCTGTTGTAGAAAAGCATTGTGCCTTTTGACAGACTGTTTTGTGTTGCTCTGATCTATAACTGTTGTGTATCTTTAGACTCCACAGTTCTCTGTATCTATTAGAATGTTTTGTATGTTTATTATCAAATGACATCCAAGTTTGCTGTAATCACGACGACTAGATCCCGAGATTGAAGTCTTTTGTCCATGTAGGACTGCACTAATATCAGTGTTTCAGATGTGATGAACAAACACACACATAGCTCACATTATGCAACTTTGCACATGTTGTTTTTGTACTTTCACTCATTTGTAGTGAGCAGATGTTGATGTACACAAAGGGCAATAAGTGATCTAGCTGAGGACTCAGGTGTGTAGATTCAGTTTTAGATATTTTGTGGGTATTTTCGAGAGTTTGTTCTGATTCCAGGTTTGTAGCTGTTTGATAGTTTTAGCTGCTACATCAAAATAAAATTCTTTGAGTTAAGAAAGTCCTGTGTTGAGCTTCTCCATGTGTTACAAATGGGTTTATACTGACATCTAGTGGAGGATTAGTGATCAGCTGCTTTGTAAAGTTTCACAGCTGAATACAAAATTTGAATAGACTGATTATATATATTTACTGTTTAGAATTTTATAAAAATAATACAATATTTGTTTATTTACTTTCTCATTTCAGGATTAAATTAATAGTTTGTATTGAATTTATTAATCACAGACTCACATTGATTTTTTTTTCCCTCAGAATGAGTACAAAAATCATTAGGATATTCAGTAAAGATCATGTTTTATGAAAAAAAGTTTTTTGCACCCTCAGATTGCAGATTTTGAAACAAATTATCGATTTTTCTTTTATGCCAAAAATCATTTGGATATTAGGTGAAGATTATGTTCCATGAACTTATTTTTTAAACCTTCCACCGTAAATATATAAAAACATAATTTTTGATTAGTAATATGCATTGCTAAAAATTTCATTTGCCAACTTTAAAGGCGATTTTCTCAATATTTTGATTTTTTGCACCCTCAGATTTGCAAAAAAAGTAAACTTATGACTGGTTTTGTGGTCCAGGGTCACATATATATAACTGATCTCATTCATAAACGGCGTTTGACTCTTATCTCATCCTGTTTTCCTGATGTTATTGCTTTCATTTCTGAACTTTGACCTTGAGTTGTACTGATATTCTGCGTGGCATCAGCTGAACAACAAGAAGATGATGGCAATTATCTATGACCGTCTCTTATCTCTATGTACACCTACGTATAATAAATGTTAACATCCATGCAGAGGTTTATTGGGAAATCGACCCAAAGCCTATAATTGTTGTACTATAAGTTTTTATTATTTAAAAGGCTGCAAACTTTAAAAGAAAACCTTCTGAATCTTGCATGAGTGCAAGATCTAGCTAGATTTATATACATGAAATGCATAAATAATACAAACTAAAAAGGAATTGCAAACTTATTTTCTGTAAAACACAAACTACGACACTTAGAGCATGCTTTAAAGAATAAGAAATATTACCAGATTTTTAAGATTTTTAATGTTTTTATTTTTTTAAAGAAGTCTCTTCTGCTCACCAAGCCTGCATTTATTTGATCTAAAGTACAGCAAAAACAGTAAAATTGTGAAATATTTTTACTATTTAAAATAACTGTTTTTTATTTGAATATATTTTAAAATGTAATTTATTTCTGTGATCAAAGCTCAATTTTCAGCATCATTACTGCAGTCTTCAGTGTCACATGATCCTTCAGAAATCATTCTAATATGCTGATTTGCTGCTCAAGAAAACATTTATTATTATTATTATGTTGAAAACAGCTGAGTAGATTTTCAGGTTACTTTGGTGAATATAAAGTTCAGAAGAACAGCATTTATCTGAAATAGACATCTTTTGTAACATTATAAATGTTTTTATCATCACTTTGATTTAAAGCATCTTTGCTAAGTAAAAGTATTAATCTATTTTTTTTTTTTTTTTTTTTTTTTTACTTTTGAATGGTATAGTGTATAATGTTAAAAAAAGTTCTTTATTGCAGACAAATGCTGATCTTTGGATCTTTCTATTATCAGAGAATTCTGAAAAAATGTACTAAACTGTCTTAAATATTGATAATAATAATAACGTGACACTGAAGACTGGAGTAATGATGCTGAAAATCCAGCTTTGATCACCGAAATAAATTACATTTTAACAGATATTCACATAGAAAACAGCTCTTTTAAATTATAATATTATTTTACATTTTTTTTACTGTATTTTTAATCAAACAAATGCAGGAAATCAGCATATTAGAATGATTTCTTAAGGATCATGAGACACTGAATATGAATAATGATGCTGAAAATTCTGCTTTGATCACAGAAATAAATTACAGTTTATAAGATATTGGCATAGAAAACAGCTTTTTTAAAATTCTATTATTATTTTAGATTTTTTACTGTATTTTTAATCAAATAAATGCATGAAATCAGTATATTAGAATGATTTCTGAAGAATCATGTAACTGAAGACTGGAGTAATGATGCTAAAATTCACAGAAATAAATTACATTTTATAAGATATTTGCGTAGAAAACAGCTGTTTTAAATTCTAATATTATTTTACGTTTTTACTGTATTTTTAATCAAATTAATGCAGGAAATCAGCATATTAGAATGATTTCTAAAAGGATCATGTGACACTGAAAATGAATAATGATGCTAAAAATCCAGCTTTGATCACAAAAATAAATTACATTTTGAAATATATTCAAATAGAAAGCAGTGATTTTAAATAGTAAAAAATATTTCAGAATTTTTCTGTTTTTGCTGTACTTTGAATCAAATAAATACAGGCTTGGTGAGCAAAAAATGTTTTAAAAATCTTATAACAAATAATAATATGTATATAAAACAAAATTCTAAAAACATTTATTTAGTTTTTAAGATATATACTAAAATTTGAATCAGCGGTGCTGAGAAATCACACACTTTTCAGATTCAGTTCTCACTCCGTTGTGACGCCAGTGGAGGAGGGGATTATTATGGGGGCGTGGTTAAGGCTCCAGCGAACCAATGACAGATGAGGGAGGCGTGGCCTTCCCGTACCAGCCTCCGCCCAAGGAAACTTGTGAGTGTGAGCGTGATTGAAAGTGGAGCTCTTCAGGTAAAACGGTCTTTCTATTCGAGTCCTGACAGCGCGTGTGTTTGGAGCTCAAACCGGATCAGATGTTCCTCTGTCTGCACTGAAGACTGTCGAAGGATCATCTGAGAGCGGCTCTGTGTCAGGTGACGTCCATTTCCGACAGTTTTCAACTGTTTGTGTCGTAGTGCAAGTTAGCTACTAACTGACGTACAGTGTTTACATGAGGGAAAACATGTAAGTATTGGATAAATATAAGTAATAACTACTTATAAACAAAGGTAGAAGTTTAACTTTTGTTGTACAACCACAAACAACATTTCCAGATTGCTAGAATTGTCAAATATACTATATTTATGTTTATAAACATACAAATCAGATGTTAGCATGTGCATTTTGTTTTTGAAATATTGACAAGTGAACAGTCACTCATTAATTTGACATACAAATCTAGATTTAACCTTTTCAGGTTTGTTTTCAACATTTTATTGCCTTGTTGACTTCACTGAAGCGTTTTAAACGGTCACGTGGTGTGATAAATCAATTTAAGTAGGATATATGTTTTTTTTTTTTATGTAGGCTCAGTTAATATGAGCTCATGACAGATATGTGCATAATAACTTGTGAAAAAATCATTAAACATTTTATTTTTGATGCTAAATGTGACACCGGACCACAAAAGCAGTCATAAAGGTCAATTTCTTTGAATAAATATGCTTTCCATTGATGTATGGTTTGTTAGGATAGGACAATATTTGAAAATCTGGAATCTAAGCGTGCAAAAAAAACTAAATACTGAGAAAATCGTCTTTAAAGTTGTCCAAATGACATTCTTGGCAATGCATATTACTAATCAACGATTACGTTTTGATGTATTTACAAAATCTCTATTTGGAACACGATCTTAATAACTTTATGATTTTTTGGCATAAAAGAAAAAAAATCATAATTTTGTCCCATATAATGCATTTTTTAACCTATTGCTGCAAATATACCTGTGCTACTTAAGACTGGTTTTGTGGCCCTGGATCACATATTTTATTTAATTTGTCCTGCAGGCTCAGTTAATATGAGCTCATAACATCTGTGTGCATAATGACTAATGAAATAATCATTAAAAAAATTAGCTTTTGATGTTTTTTATCATTTCTCATTTCAGGACATGTCAGCTTTTCACAAGTATTCCCATGCATACTGGTTTAAAGTCAATTGCCGCTTAAAAGTGTGGGATCTTGGGACTTGTTATGTTTTTAAAAGAAGTCTCTTCTGCTCATCAAGGCTGTATTTTTTTAAAAATTAAAAATACAGAAAAAAAATGTAATATTGCAAAAAGTAAAGTAATGTAAAATAATGTTTTTTATTTTAATATACGTTAAAATCAAATTTATTCTTCTGATGCAAACCAATGTGCAAAAACAAAGTGTCACATGATCCTTTAGAAATCATTAATATGCTGATTTATTATTTTTTTGGAACCTGTGATTCTTTTTTTCAGGATTCTTTGATGAATAACAAGTTAAAAACAGCATTTATTCAAAATATAAATCTTTTCTAACAATCTAAATCTATACTATCACTTTTTATTAATTTAAAACATCGATGGGAAATAAAACTATTAATTTCTTTCAATAAAAATAAAATAAAATGCTAACCCCAAACTTTTAAATAGTAGTGTATATTGTTAGAAAACCTTTCTGTTTTAAATAAACTCTGTTGTTTTAAACTATTTATTGATCAAAGAATCCCGAAATAAAGTATCACAGGTTCTAAAAAAACAACTGTTTCCAATATTGATAATAAACAACTGTATTTTTAATCAAATAAATTCAGGAAATCGACATATTAGAACGATTTATTAAGAATCATGTGACACTGAATATGAGTAATGATGCTGAAAATTCAGCTTAGATCACAGGAATAAATTACATTTTATAAGATATTGGCATAGAAAACATTTTTTACAATTTTAATATTATTTCAGATTTTTTACTGTATTCTTAATCAAATAGATGCAGGAAATCAGTATATTAGAATGATTTCTGAAAGATCATGTGACACTAAAGACTGGAGTAATGATGCTGAAAATTCACAGAAATAAATTGCATTTTATAAGATATTTGCATAGAAAACAGATGTTTTAAATTCTAATATTATTTAAAAATTTTACTGTATTTTTTAATCAAATAAATGCATGTTAGAATGATTTCTGAAGGATCATGTGACTCTGAAGACTGGAGAATTGTTGCTGAAAATGCAACTTTAATTCCAGATATAAATTACATTTTAATGTATATTAATATAGAAAAATGTTTTACATTGTAATAATATTCCACAATATTGCATAAATAAACACAGCCTTGATGAGCATAAGAAACTTCTGTAAAAACATTAAATCGCTGAGCATAAACTTCTTTAAAAACCATTACAAATCGTACTGATCCCAAACTTTTGGGCAATAGTGTAGATGTCTAATACTTAAGCATTTAAGAGATGCTGATTGCATGTTTTTCCTCTCTTTTTTTTTTTCCTGGAACATGGGCTGGTCATGCGCGGATATGGATATGGATGTTCATCTGGATCGGGTCTGTGCCGCCGCCGCTGGGTGAGTCACTTCCAAAAGAAACACACTTTCCCCGTCCTGCGGTTCAGCGGATATCTTTGACATTTGGGGGTTTTCCAAAAAAATCTCCTTTGATGTATTTCAAGAACAGGAAACCCCCCGAATCTGCCAAGTTACACTGCAGGAACCGTTTCACATTCACTTTGACAGGAAAAGCACAGCTCAGGATTTAAACGGCCCAAATATGACATTTCATCTAATAATTTTTTTTTATTTTAAGGCGAGACACTGCAAATGAATAGGGTAAAAACATTAATAGTTATGACCTTACTTACTTAGTTGATTGATTACATTAATAATTGCAAACATTTTTTGTATTACAAGTTTTCTAAAATGTGGTTTAAATATGCAAATGACCCATTATTTAATTAAATATCCGCTCATTTGCATGCATTTCTAGTACAAAAATCTAAACACTGTGACTGGATGAAGTTTTTGGTTTCACTTATTGACTTTTCAATATTACATTTTAGTATGCCATGGTAAAAAGATTTGTAAGGTTTTTGTAATACAGTAAATCTAACAGGATATTTAATGCAGTTTTACAGGAAACACTATTACGTTTACTTTTTTTAAAAATTGAAAATAACAAGAGACCCAGTTGATTGATTACACTGATAATTGCAAACATTTTTTTGTATTACAAGTTTTCTAAAATGTGGTTTAAATATGAAAATGAGCCATTATTTAATTAAATATGCACTAATTTGCATACATTTCTAGTGCAAAAAAAATCTAAACACTGGATGAAGTCAGTTTTGAAATTCTTCTTAATTTTTTTGACATATTAGAGTCAGGTGTTTTTACAAAATTTGCCACTCCATAATTTAGAAAAAACTTAGAACAGACATAAAAGTATTTTTTAGCAGTTTTGGAGGAATAAAATGTATAAAATCAAGCAAATTATATATGAACAAATCCCTCTGTCAAAACCTTCAGGATATAGACAGGAATAAAAATGTAAAAGGTGTAAAGTGGAGATTTATGGCTCAGTGTAGGTGAAAAAACTCTTGGCCTTTAAAAATATGCATTCTAATTGAAATCTATTGACGCAAATAGATAAAGTGCTATAAAAGAAACACTTAACAGTGTCTTTTGGATGTTTTCTTTCCACTAGTCTGAAAAAAACTTTATGAAACAAGAAAAAGCCCAAAATTTCTTGACAGATGCATGAAAAAGCAAGTTTTTGACTGCAGTGTCTCCCTGTAAGAAATCAAATGCTATGCACAAACATATAGCCAAATCTCATCTTCATTCTTATAAAGAAAATGCTTATATTTTTTCATCTGCTTTATACTGGAGTGGTTGCGTGTGCTGACGCTGTGTTTTTGCCGCTCCAGACTCACGTGTGTTTGAGTCATTTCTGTGTGACTGCAGACTCTTCAGAAACACTTCGGAAAGAGGAAGCGATTGTTGCTTGGTTTGTTTTCGTTTCCTTTCTGAGTTTTTGCTGATGTGCGATTGGATTTTTGGCTTATTAGTTGGGAAACGCGTGAGACTTGATGCAGACGGAGTCATCTTTGAGTAGCTTTGTCTGAGTACTGTAGAGTTGCTTCACAGCGGATCCATGGAGCGTTTCCTCATAGCGACTGTCTCTGATGGCATTGAGTTTCTGTGAGGACATTGATTTGCAGTCGTCTGTGGGTTTTCATCAGTGTGTGATAAACATGCAGATATGGGAATAATGCCAAGAATTTGAGTGGGAAGTGACGGGAACTAGGCGAACCGTTAATTAGCTTGAGTTTCTTCAATAGTTGTGCACTTGTTTTTGGTTTCAATCGACATCAGTGCATGTGACCAACACAGACTTTTCAATATTAAGTGACTGATTATTAACTTGCCATTTGGCCCTTAAATAATAGCTGGTCAAAGACTAAAAATGCCATGTAATAGAATAACTCTAACTGGACATTTAATGCAGTTTTACAGTTTTTGAAAGTGAAAATAACAAGAGATCATATCATTCACAATAACCTCTATTTCCTGTGTGACTTTGCACATTTAATGGCTTGTTCACAGTTTAACTCTCTCTAGAGTCAAACGACTCTATGAAGTCCATTTTATTTTCCAGAAATTTAGTATTTTATTTTATTTTATTTTATGATTTATTACAAATGTATCATCAATACAAGTAATACAACTTTGTCAACTTATTAATTTTATTTTTAAATGTAATCAAAGAAAAATATAACAATTAATGTATAACAAACAAAAACTTTATTTTTATTTATTTATTTATTTATTTATTTTATTATTTTGATCAAATGTGATATCAAACATAGCTGTATAAATTAAAACATAGATTTAATAAAATATCTTGGTTGTATGATTTTTTGTTAATAATAATAATAATATTATTATTATTATTATTATTATTATTATTTTTACTTTAGGAAGTACATTTTAGTTTGTAATGTATAATAGTAATATTATGATAATTTACATATATATTATTAAAAATACAAAATATATGTTATATATATATATATATATATATAAAATAAAAAGATAATATATGTAGATTATTGTAATATCAACACAATTTAATGTTTTTACAACATATGTTTTTTTATATTATACAAAATAAAATGTAAATTATTATAATATTATGATAATAATATTTTATTATAATATATATTTAATATAATATTCTAAACTTATATATATATATATATATATATATATATATATATATATATATGAATTGTTTATTTTATGATTTATTACAAACAAACAAAACATTTTTAATTATTTTTTATTAATTAAATCAAATAATATTTTATTTTTATTTTATTATTATTATTTTTATCAAATGTGATATCAAACAACATAGCTGTATAAATTAAAACAGATGAAACATACAATTTTTCTTAAATAATAATACTTTAAAATATATTATGTTTTTATAATATTATAATATATATATATATAATAAAAAGAAAAAATGTATGTACATTATTTATTCTATTTACATATATTAAGTTTTATTATAATATTATATATTTAACATACATATATATATATATATATATATATAAAATATTTTCAAATAATAAATTAAAATTATTATATTATTATTATAATAATATTTAATTGAAAAATTATATATTATTAATATTTAACATAATATAATACAAATGTAATATATTATAAAAATATAATAATTGTCAATTATAAACAAATATATATATATATATATATCCATAAAACCTAAATTGTTGCTACCATATTTTTTTATAGCCATTTTCTTTGTGAAAAACCACAGCTGCCAATTTTTCTTTATAAGGTGTCAATGAGATCTTGACATTGACTTTACAAAACAGAAACTAAATGTTGGTGCAAACAGAAACCAATCACTTTGTCGCTGATCTTCAGTGCATGATGATCTTATGTAAGTGATGAAGGTCTGACTGTCATCTCTGGGGGTCAGAGGTCACGTGGGCGTGTCTTGAGCGCATTTCTCCCTGTTTATCGGCAGATAAGGAGCCGCTCAAAGGTCCGAGCTCCTCCAGGCTGTTTTTGAGCTGAGTTGGCACCGCTTGTCCTCGTAGACTTTGCTCGCACTTATTCATGCTCATTTTGCACTTTTTCAATCCGAGTTCTTGAGTCCTGCTCCACGTGAGTGTACTGTAATGTGAAACTCAGCAGAAGTGCGACGGCGCTCCAGATAACGCCGGAGACCTTGTCTTCAGTCAAAGGTCTGATAAGACGCCTCAGATTGGCCTCTAGGGTTGTGCCGATAGACGATAGTATCGTGTATCGACGATAGTCAGAGATATCGCCTGTTGCTGATGCCTTTGACGATAGTTAGACGATTATTATTATTATCCGTCAACAAAGAACTTAACTTTATCAATGCAGCACAGAGAGTCTGTTCTAGGATGCTTCAGAAACTTGCCGCGGTATAAACACACGCATAGAGAGGCCACAGCGCCTTAACGCACCTCGTGCAGTGAGAATGGGAGATTTACATCATACAGTACGGTGGTAGATTAACTGATTCTAAAGGGAGTGTTATATTATATTTGCATTGCAGTCATTAGGATAACAGAGGTAGTAAAACCTGGTTCAGGCTGAATTAATTACGATGTATCATAATCAGTCTGTATATAGTAAACATAAACATTCATCTCAGTAACGTCTATAGGCGTTAATTAGAATTACGATGCGATCATATGGCGCTAAACATACGCACGTGAATTACACGCGCATATCACTTCTCCGCATCCAATATGAACTGAACTACAACATCACCCTCATGATAACGGTCAGACATACAGCGGTAACATTATAGCAATATGACGGGTAAAGAAAGATTCATTCATTTACATTCTGGCATGCACATTTACAACTCACTCACTGACGATTGCAGAGAATGAAACCGAAAGTAACTTGAACAACTCCGGCAGAATTACAGTCAGCGCTCTGTACACGCACAACTTAATCATATGCCAAAAGAAAGTCTACCTTTACAAAACGAATAAGGAATTTAGTACATAGATAATTAATTAAATTAGCACGATAGTATCGTGTATCGGCGATCTCTCAGGCTGACGATATGGCGATATGAAAATTGAGCATATCGCCCAACACTATTGGCCTCCATATTAAGACATGCCGTCCTAGTGGTCAAGAGCTGCCGCCGGGTATTTATAGTGGGATATCGCAGACGGATGCTTCTTAAAAACACCTTTAACAGCGTCAGGCTGATTTCTGATGAGTCTGTGAGCTGCTGCTGGTCGTGATGGTGGTTTATATCACAGAATATTACATGCTTTTACAAGCTGACCTAAAGATTTCCCTCCTGAGATTTGCGAGTATCAAGGTGGAACAGGGTTATAATTGTAAATGGTAACTTTCACACTTATTAGTAGTTATTTCTTTTAAAAAATACTGTTTTTCACTCAGAAATTGACTAAATAAATTTCACAATATGGCATAGAATTAAACTTGAAGTAGAAAAAACTAAATAGTATTACTGTAATTGTTATTGTAAAGCATTTAGAAGCATATAAATATTTATTTTTAGTTTTGCTTTATATAGTTAACTTACTCATGTGTAGTGTTGCCTTGTCATATATATATATGGATTTATTTGATCAAAATACAGAAAAAACTAATATTTTGATTTTTTTTTATCAAACGTGATATCAAAGCTGTATAAATTAAAACAGACGAAAAATATTTTTTCTTAAATAATAATACAACTAATAATAATATTACTTTAAGTAGTATGTTATTATTTACATTTATTTAGTTTTTATAATATTATAAAACATACATGTATATATTTTTAATAATAATATTAAAAAAAATAATAATAATATATACATATATTATAAAAAATATAAACTATATTATTATATATATTATATATTATTTAATATATTAGTATATAAAGATATTATTTACGTTTATTTAATGCTTTATAATATTATAAAACATACATGTGTATATTTTTAATAATATTATTAAAAAAATAAAAAATGAATGTTGTGTGTGTATGTGTGTGTGTGTATATATATATATATATATATATATATATATATTTAAATTTAATTAATGTTTTATAATAT
>NC_133370.1:987062-1023152 GCF_049309525.1 Garra rufa
TAGTTATTATATTTTAATAATTTTAGAGGCTAAAAGTTTTGTCTATAATGGAATTTACTAAAAGTAAATTTAAATAAATAAATAAAATGTGATTGATTCTTTTTTATTAATAAATAAATTTGTATTTATTAATAATTGTATTTATTTGTTTATTGTATTATTTCATTAAGTAAATAAATGAGTAAATTAAAATAAAATAAACTGAGAGCAATAAATAAACGAATACATAAATGGGTTTTACATTTTAATTATTTGAACTCTTTAGCAAATAAAATGTAGATCATGTAGATTTTTGTCAAAAATACAAACAATTCTGCCATAAAGACTTTAAAACATGGTTTAGACTTTTTGATTGTATATAATTTTGTCTATAATCGAATTTACCAAAAGTAAATTTAAATAAATAAATAAAATGTGATTGTTTTGAAGTAAATAAATAAATAAATTTGCATGTTTTATTTTATTATTTCATTAAGTAAATAAATGAGTAAATTAAAATAAACTGAGAGCCATAAATAAATTAATACATAAATGGGTTTGACATTTTAATTATTTGAACTCTTTAGCAAATAAAATGTAGATCATGTAGATTTTGTCAAAAAAAGAGTAAAAAAAAAAAGACTTTAAAACATTGTTGTTTAGACTTGTTGATTCTTTATAATTTTGTCTATAATGGAATTTACCAAAAGTAAATTTAAATAAATAAATAAAATGTGATTGATTTTTTTAAATAAATAAATAAATTTGTATTTATTAATAATTTTATTTATTTATTTTATTATTTCATAAAGTAAATAAGTGAGTAAATTAAAATAAAATAAACTGAGAGGAATAAATAAATAAATGGGTTTTACATTTTAATTATTTTAATTATTTGAACTCTTTAGCAAATAAAATCTAGATCATGTAGATTTTTGTCAAAAAAAGAGTCAAAAAATACTTTAAAACATTGTTGTTAAGACTTGTTGATTCTATATAATTTTGTCTATAATGGAATTTACCAAAAGTAAATTTAAATAAATAAATAAAATGTG
Organism: Garra rufa; assembly: GCF_049309525.1. Classification (NCBI taxonomy): domain Eukaryota; kingdom Metazoa; phylum Chordata; class Actinopteri; order Cypriniformes; family Cyprinidae; genus Garra; species Garra rufa. Next base: position 988,097 of record NC_133370.1, read on the forward strand.
ATTGATTTTTTTTAAAGTAAATAAATAAATAAGTTTGTATGTATTAATCATTTTATTTATTAATAATTTAGTTTTTATTTATTTATTTTATTATTTCATTAAGTAAATAAATGAGTAAATTAAAATAAAATAAACTCAGAGCAATAAATGAATTAACAAATAAATGGGTTTTACATTTTAATTAACTTGAACTCTTTAGCAAATAAAATCTAGATCGTGTAGATTTGTTATCAATAAATTTAAGAGAGTCAAGAGAAAAACAATTCTGCCTTAAAAACCTTAAAACATCTAGACTTTTTGATTCTATATATTTTAGCCTATAATATAATTTACCAAAAGTAAATTTAAATAAATAAAATATGATTGATTGATAAGTAAATAAATAAATTAAATTTTAAGGAAATAAATGAGTAAATTAAAATAAAATAAACTGAGAGCAATAAATAAATGGGTTTTGCGTCTCTTTAGCAAATGAAATCTAGATTATGTAGATTTTCAATTTCGCCATAAAGACCTTAAAACATGTTTTAGACTTGATTTGTGTATGATTTGTCTATAATGGAATTTACCTAAATTAAATTAAAATAAATAAAATGTGATTGATAATTAAAATAAATGAATGAAATTTCATTAAGTAAATAAATGAGTAAATTTGAAATAAAATAAACTTTTAATAAATAAATGTGTATAATTTTGTCTATAATAAAATGTACCAAAAGTAAATATAAATAAATAAAATGTGAGTAATTTTTAAAAAAGAAATAAATTTGTATTTGTTAATTAATTGTTTATTTATTTATTTTTAAATTATTTCATTAAGTAAATAAATGAATAAAATACTGAGAGCAATGAATTAATGTAAATAAAAAGAGACATTTCATGTTTTACGTTTCAATTAATTAAATCTTTGTCTAATAACTTGTTCTATTTTTTTATATTATTTAGTACCTTTAAGAGAGACAAGAAAACATATTATTTTTTGCTATAATATTTCATGCTTTTCTATAATAATTTTATAATGTTTCATTTTATAATAATTAATAATTTTCCTCCTTTTGCTTTCGTTCATATAAAACCATAAATAAAATCATATGGTTCACCAGATTTTTTTTTTTATTCAATTCAAAACGTATAAAAACATCTCTGTGCATAATATACTGCTAGATATTGTACAGTATTCCTCCTGCGTCACAGCTCCTCGTTTGATCTCAGCTCTCAGCTGTTACGTACACTGCGTGAGCACGGTGACGTGGGTTTGAATCCTCCGTGCGCTGCGCGCGCGCTCCCGGTCAACACAATCCCGCTAGAGCCGCTGATGAGAGCGCAGACTCCCGCCCACCCGCCGTGGCCGCTGTCAGACGCTCCGTTACCGGTGAGAGAGGAACGCAGAGCCCGAGGAGGAAAACGCTTTGGCGCTTACGGTAATGTTCACGCGTTTGTGTTGTTTTCCAGCGTTTAGAAACGCGTTTTTACCTGCAGAGGCACTGAACGTTCTGGATGAAATAAATCTGTCGGTTTATTCGGTTATTCGGGCGTTTGTGTTTAAAAGGCGCAGCAGAGAAACATCTGCGCGTTTAGTATCAAACACATTCTGTAACGTTAGTTTAGTTTAATAACCTAGCAATTATTTGATATTACAGATGTTTTATGAGGACACTTATTTATACAGCGTGATTTCTCCGCTGTCAAACGCAAAATGCTTGGTATTCGGTTAGAAACTGGGCTGAGGGATAGAAAAATCTTAGGATTGTGATGTATAACGTATATTTTAGGATAATTATTATGTTTGACGCGTCCGTTATTATTGTTTTAGCGCGTTTTGTGCGTTTAAATACTCGGAACGCTTGACAGATTGGACCGTTATAATGTGGGAAGAGGCGGGATGCTTGGAAATGAAGCAAACTGACATTTAATTCGGATTGACACCATATTAACACAATGGAAAGTACTCAATAATTGCTAGTAAATTTCACCATTAACGTTAATTACGATGAAATAGTAAGAAAGGTGCACTGAATACTACAAAACTATAAAAGGAGTAGAAAAACTAAAATATAACGTACTCTAATCTTATTTACAACCCTCTTGAAATTTTCATTGGTCAAAAGATAAATACATCTTGAGAATTTATGTCAAAAATCATTATGAAATCAAGTAAAGATCATGTTCCATGAAGACATTTAATCATCTTCATACTGCAAATATATCAAACTCTATTTTTTGATTAGTAATATGCATTGCTAATTACTTCATTTTGGACAACTTTAAAGGGGATTTTATCAATATTTAGATTTTTTTCCCCCCCTAAGATTCTAGATTTTCAAATACTTGTATTTTCAGCCAGTCCTAAAAAATGTGTTAGATCTTAATTTAGTGCTGTTGCATAGACAGTGACCACAGGACGTATTAAAACACTTATAATGTCAAAACATGTCATGATTAACACTGAAATTATCTTACACTTATTGAGACACAAATATAGAAAATAGAGTAAAAATTTTTTTTTTTTTTTTTTTAGCAAATTCAGTAGAGTAACGTAAAAGTTGTGCAATAAGTTTATTGCTTTTTGGCTGCTTGTTAATTCACATTGTGCATTTATTTTATTTTATTTGCTTTTTTAAAAAATGTACAATAATAAAAATACATTTAATAAAAATGAATAAATTACAAAAATTAAATTGAGACAATATTTCAGGCTTTTACATTTCAATTAACTTGAATTCTTTAGCAAATAAAATCTTTTTATTTATTTAAATTTTTGATTAGTAATATGCTTTGCTAAGAACTTCATTTGGACAACTTTAAAGGCGATTTTCTTAATGTTTTGATTTTTTGATTTTTTTGATTTTTTTTTGCACCCTAAAATTCTAGATTTTCAAGTACTTTCCTAGTTTTTTTAACCTGGTTAAATAAAGTGAAATAGAAAAACTTCATATTGCTTTTTGGCTGCTTGTTAATTTGAATTAAGGAATTTTTTTTTTTATTTAATTTTTTTTTTTTAAACTGTACAGTAATAACATATTTACAGATAAAAAAAATAAAAATGTAATATTACAAAATTAAATTGAGACAATATTTCAGGGTTTTACGTTTCAATTAACTTGAACTCTTTAGCAAATAAAATCTAGATCTAGATTTTTGTTAGAAATACCTAGAAAGAAACAAACAATTCTACCATAAAGACATTAAAACATTGTTTAGACCATTGCTTTGTGTATAACTTGGTCTATAATGGAATTTACTAAAAGTAAATAAAAATGTATATGTGAAATTTACTAGCAATTTTTAAGTAATTTCCATAGTATGGTAGTGTGGCATTATTTCAAACCGACCCTCTTCTTTCCACATCAAAATGGATCAAATCTGTTCTACATTATAGTTTTCACACAGAATTAAAATGTTATTATAGTAATTGTATAGTATAGTATTGACCTTGGTGTAATTGCTCATGACTTTTGCATTGTCTGATGTTATTGTAACTGGATTTGAAATCAGTTATTTGATGCTTTATCACATCGTTCTGGATGTTACGCCCCATTTACCCTGAGTACAAGTGATGTAATGCAGTGTGACAAAACTAGAGCTTCAAGTAAACACATAGATCAACACTGTTGATTCTGGTTTACAGTGTAAACAACTTGTGGATTTGACTTTGCATGCTTACAGAGACAATGCTTGGATCATGTTTCTTGCATTCCAGGAGTCACTTGTAGAATGTATCTGATTGTAAATCAATATTGTGTATTGATCCAGAGACAGAGGACTGTGTGTGTGAATGTGGACAAAGTTTAAGACAATGTTTATTACAGGTTAAACAAGTTTCCCATTTAATGATGATAGTTAACCTTCAACCTTCTGATTACCAGCACATGTCTTTAGAAACCTCATACAAGTCGGGTTCTGTAGACTAGTTTATAATTTGCATTGTTCTCTATCAGTCAAGAGTTTGAATTAAATAAGATTTAAGATTCTGTTTAGCAAAGCTGCATGTGTTTGTTCTGAAATGCTGTAAAAATGACACAATCATGCATTTTATTTTTCGGGATTCTTTGGCGAATAGAAAGTTCGAAAGAACAGCATTTATTTAAAATAGATATTTTGTAACATAATTCTCTTTACTATCACTTTTAATTAATTTAATGCATCCTTGAGTAATATGTAAAAGTATCAGTCCAACATTTTGAATGGTAGTATATAATGGGTTCTCACAAAAATATTGTGCAGCACAACTGTTTTCAATATTGCTAATAATCAGAAACGTTTCTTGAGCAGCAAATCGACATATTAGAATGATTTCTGAAGGATCATGTGATGCTGAAACTGCAGTATTGATGTTAAAAATGCAGCTTTGATCACAGAAATAAATTACAGTTTAACAGATATAAACCTAGGCGACAGCTGTTTTAAATGTAAAAAATATTTCACAATTTTACAGCATTTTTGATCAAATAAATAAAGCCTTGGTGAGCAGAAGAAAATCTAATTTCAAACCGATGGTGCGTACTTTGTGGTTATAAAGTAATATCCAGTGATTTCTATAGTAATTGTAGAAGAATTTCAATGTGAAATTGAATAATAAGGGGATTAACACAAACTTACCCTTGAACTCTGTGTTATCTGGTCACAGACGGCTCAGACTGCCTCTCCGTTGTGGTTTTGATGGGGTGGAAGTTTAAGCCTTTAAGAGGGTTTAACCCATCTGTGCCTAGTTAATAGGTTTCAGGTCAGGACGGGTCATATGTCTCCAGGTTCTCCTGTTTGGACAGGTTTTACACAGACTTGAGAAGAGCGATTTGGTATAAAGCCTTCGTTTTATTTCATAAATGTGCGTGTTCTTGACAGGATATGGGTGTACTTTATTGATCCCTGAAGGGAAATTCCTGAAATATTCTAGAAAGTGAGCTGACCTTCTGAGCTTATGAAAAGAGATGTTTTTTTTATTTATTACGAGAGCAATGTTAGTAATTGTGTAATAATTAATGCTTAATGACTTCATATTTGACCCTGGATCACAAAACCAGTCTTAAGTAGCACGGGTATATTTGTAGCAATAGCCAAAAATACATTGTATGGGTCAAAATTATAGATTTTTCGCTTATGCCAAAAATCATTTGGATATTAAGATCATGTTCCGTGAAGATATTCTGTAAATTTTCTACCGTAAATATATCAAAACGTAATTTTTTTATTATTAATATGCATTGCTAAGATCTTCATTTGAACAACTTTAAAGGCGGTTTTCTCAATATTTTTCTTTTTTGCACCCTCAGATTCTAGATTTTCAAATAGTTGTATTTCAACCAAATATGGTCCTATTTCAAAATATTGATACTTATGACTGCTTTTATGGTTCAGAGTCACATATATGATGAGATATGACTGTTTTTGCATCAATGTGACAAAAAGAAGGCAGCTATCAGCAGGTCAATTGGTTTGGCATTATTTAGTCATGTACTGTAAAAATACAGAGCAGAATGTGAACCAAATATGTCAAAATGAGTAAGAACTTCTTCATTTTAATTGCGTTCATTTTTATTTTTGTCCCTTTAATGCATTCAGTCCCTTGTGTTTTAGAATTCAAATCCATTCATTTTCCAGTCAGGGTGCATTCGTCCGTATGGTACTCGTTCGTTTTCTTTTTCTTCAGTAGTGCATCTATTTCATCCACCTGTGTTCGAGTGCATATCATTTCAATTCCAGAGTGATTTTCATTGTAATATCTGTCATAATCACAGCACAGCCTCTGCTGCAGCTTTCCTCATTTTTCACAAGTGTTTTATCTGTTTCCCAGAGAATAGAAACATCAGCATCTCTGTCCTCGGATGACGTCTTTTCTCTCGTTCTGTGATGCTGCTTGCTCACTTTGTTCCTGCGGTTCAGTTTGACCTACATTTCTACACAGGCCGTTAAGTTCAGGGAGTCAGTCTGACAGAATGCAGTCGTGTTATTCCTGTGGTTTTCCACTCCTCCTCTCCAGAATCTGACCATGGTCTCCATCACTGTCGCGCCTCAGAAGAGAGATTACAAAACACTCACACTTCAGGCTCTTACAAAGCATTGCTGAACAGTTGCAATCGGGATGCTATGGTGCTTGCAGAAAATCCTCATTGCTGGGATGTTTTAAGCGTTCTGAGGGGTTCCTAAACAGGTTTTTAAAGCTCCCTCGTTTTTTAAGTGCCTGTGTGTCACAAATGAGTGTGTTGTGTCCATTTTTTTGCAATGTTTTGTTATCGACAAAGAGAATATGTGTAAAAACTTTTACTCCAGCCTATTTCCATCCAACTGGCTTTTTAATTTTTCTTTTATGACAAAAATCATTAGCTTTTGCTTAGTTATAGACTGTTTAGATACTTGAATATCAAGCAATATTCATAAATTGGGTGCAGTTGTATTTTTATTTGTAATTTTTTTTTTTTTTTTTTTTGCTGTTGAAGTTTTATTAGACTGTATTGGAAATATGAATGTTAATTTCAGTTATTTTATTTGTACTAACCAACAATAACCAACGGTGGTTAGGCCATTATTAACCATTAACCAACAAAATTGTTACATTAAAATTAAATTATGTGGCTGTGACCCATTAAAATACATCAATTTGTTTTACTGGGATTATTATTATTTTTAAACACACAAAAAGCATCATAAACAACAGAAAGTGAGGATTCACATGGTCATGTCATGCACCTGCAGTACTTCAGAGAAAAACAAAATAAAGCTATACATAAAATGAATAAATAGGCCTATATGTGAAATATATATTTTTCTAAAAATCAACTAAATTAAAGGAAAAAAATGCAAAAAGTAGCAGCCTATATGCAGAATTTTTAGTGATGCGCTCTTGAGGAAACCACATCCTGTTTGTTACCTTTATTTTACAAAAGCACAAGGTTTTGTTTTTGTGTACACAAATAAAATAAAACTTTAGAATAGTTATAAATAGTGTCTTACTCTTATATGACCACAAATGAAGGAGTATTGTAAGGTCTTCTCCTTTATTGGAAGAAAAAAAATCAAGTGATTGTGCTGGCACCTCACGCACACAGTTACTAACTCGACAATGCAGCTTGTTCGTGGTCATAATAAAATACAGTCAGCCAAATATATTGAAAACCATGCTGTTTTAGTTCTTGGCACTCTACAACAAATCCTTTAAATTTAACAGTAGAACAGAACTTGGAACGAAACAAGAATGAAAATATAAGAAGCCAAAACAAATGAATTTAAAATTTTATACTTTGTTGCAAATTTTTGCGTAATTTGAAATATTGACATAGAATTTATGCACTAAAGTTAAACAAAAAAGATTATGGGACACAATTTTTGCGATAAATGACATTTCTATCAGTTATATTGGTTACAATTTTGAAACGCTTACTATTTTTTTGGCCAAAAATCCTTGGGTGAAAACCTGGCTAGTGTTGCTGTTTGTTAGTGAATCTTCAGAGACTGGTTGATGGTCACAGATAAACAGATCAGCGTCATTAGTCAGCTGGCATGTTGTGTATGGGAACACGCTCTTAACTGCAGTCTGAATGTCAGGCATGTGTCTCTGTGATCCCGGAGTTCTTGTGCTTTCAAAAATACAGTGTAAACATCACACTAAATATAAACCCCTGTGTTTGTCAGTGCTCAGATTCCCACATTACACACTGTCCATTCCAGTCCAGAAGCAGTTGTGAAATGTCTAAAGATTCCTAGCCTGAATATATCCGCATGTGTCGTTTCAGTGTAACTGGCCATGACGACGGATCCAGGCTCAGAATCGGACCTGCCACAGACAGACGACACACAGCGACCGGCGTCAGGACAGAACGGCCCGCACACACAGCAGCAGGTTAGAGCTTTCCTCATGTACATCTGCTTTATTTCATTATCTCAGCATCTCAATCCAGCTTCTGCTGCTGTTGAGTTTCTGTGTCATGTCATGTTAAAGGGTGTCCATGGGTCCTTAAAAAGTCTTAAAATGTCTTAAATTCAGCTTCAATGGGTCTTAAATATTTTTGCTCACATTACCGCTAAAGTGTCTTTGGTCTGACGGACCTAATGGCTGTTTACTGTCATTGGACAGAACAAAGATTCCCTCAAATATTTTTTGTTTGTAAATTCATAAATGTATTTAAAACATTAATCGTAGAACATTATTTATATATTATTTATTGCACTTGTGATTTTGCAGTGTAAATTATTTAATCTGCCTGGTAACAGCCCCTATAAAATTATTGTTGAATTGTAATAATTTGAATTGATGCATACATTTTTTGTTAAAACATATATACATATATATATATATATATATATATGAAGTTATTTATATTTGTATATATTGTTATTTATATTTATTTTAATTTTTAATTATATTTATTTATTTATTCCTTAACCGAGACAGCCCTAGATGTAGCATGTCTATCTAAATTCAATGCTGAATGCTGCCTTTACTCTTGACTGAATTACCTAGCAACTTTTTGATGTCTGTTGTTGTTGTTGTTGTTGTTGTTGTTGTTGTTGTTGTTGTTGTTTATTAAATATTATTACTCAATAAATAAAAATGTATATAAACTATATTTTAAATAATGTATTTAATAATAGTATTTAGTAATGAAAAACGATGGTGAATTTAGTTAACGTTACATTGTTCCGCCTTTAGATGGTGACAAGAGACAGTTTTATGAGTGAGCAGTTATTAGTGATTTTGTGACTTTTAAAATGAAAAGTTAAGCGGAAGTTATTTTTAGCTTCAACAACAGTTTGCCACAGCGAATAAATGCACTGAGCAGCAAAATCACCCATAACAGATGAACAGATATTAATGCTTTCTTCAGTAAACATTTAAACTAATGTCATATCATCGTGAATATGAATAATGAATGCTCTATCAGATGCAGGTACGTTAATGACTCGCTCAGTCCATCTGTCTCTCATAATACTCAAACATGATACAGTGAGGTTTTAATACAGTATTACAATAGGCTTTCAATGAAGCAACTCAACATTCCTTCGTTACTAGTTCTAAAGTGACGTTTTGGAACACTGCGTGCCGATATACAGCCATATCTCAAGTCTACTCGTCTGATATTGCTCATATTAGGGCTGGGCCGATAAACGATATAATATCGAATCGCGATAAAATTTATGTTAATAACGATGATAAGCTCTAGACATTTTTTGCTCGATATGGATTAATCTAAGAGCCAATCATACAGCAGAAACATGCGACAGCGGCCAATCAGCGTGCAGCGTGCGTGTGCACGTCAAAGTACAAAGTTCATTTTCTACAGCACTTTGCGAAGCAAACTTACACCAGGACGACAAAAAAAAGAGAGTGGAAGCAGCGACCAAAGAGAAACTAACCTCGAGTTATTATCCAAAGATGTTGAAGTTGTCGACAAAAAAGGTAGCACGAATTCCGTAAGTGGTTTGACTATCTGAAAAGTGGCACGATTGTTAAAACTGAAACCGAAAGCAAAAAACGCACGCGCATTCAAAAGCAATTTAAATCCCCCTTGTTTAGAGAGTGACTCCGCAATGCGCGCAAATTAGGCTACATGACATATCTAGGCTGTTATCTGCATGTAGACTATAATAGGTTGTGTATGTCTATAGCTCTGTATCATGCTTGAAATATTCCGTCTCTATTTGCACTTTGAATAATGAGAGAGTAGCCTACTTTGATTCTGGCTGAATTGTCTGCACTTAATACGATTAAGAAAGAGCTGTGTCGTAATTTTTTGATATTTATACCGTAGATTGTTTCAAAATGCAGTGGTTGCCTCTAATTTAAATAGCTCAACCTATAATAGAGAAAATAAACAATTGTGTTAATAATAACAAATAATAAATAAATAAATAGGCTAAATGTGTTACAAATAATGTTTTTACAATAATTTTATGTTCACATTTTGTACATTTACTCTCATTTACCATACTCTGTCACAATTTTAACAACTTTTTTCATTTATGTTAGGAAGTTATTTTAATTTTTAAGGCCAAACCTGTAATCTGATTTTTGTTAATAAACTATAGGCCTACTTAATAATTTAATTTAATGAATCCTTTAATTTTTGTGGCTTTAGTCATTATTGGGATACTATTTTAAAGCTGGCAACATCAACAGCTTATATCGAAATATATATCGTCATCGTTCAATATGGGGAAAAATTATCGAGATTAGCTTTTTGCCATATCGCCCAGCCCTAGCTCATATATACATACACTTTTATATTTTACAATAATGCGATTGTTTACAATAATGCGTTACTTACACACTATTGTGCTGTTTAAATACTGTGCAGTGCTTTGACACAATCCGTATTGTTAAAAGCACTATATAAATAAAGGTGACTTTACTTGACTTGACTTTTATATTCTTATATATTTATATATTTTTTTTTTCTTTTCTTTTTTTAATCTAGATTTATTTTTAGAATACATATATTTAAAAAGTAAAAAAAATTGTCCTTTATAAAGGTTTGCTGATGCTGATTTAAGTATGTTAAATTTGAACACTGATGAAAATATGATGAAAATGTTTGTATATTGTATAGTTCACTGTATATTGTAACAATAAATATCATTAGTTTTCATCATTTTAGTTTTGAAATTTAGTTTTCTTTTTACATTAAACACATTAAATATTATAAATACTGTATGTAATAAAATGTGTATTTCCATGACAGTTTTAGGTCTTAAATTTCATATTAGGTGGTATTAAAAAGGTCTTAAATCCCAGGAATTGATCCATGCTGTTTTCATTTAATGTGTTAAATGACTAAACAATATTTGTAGCATATAAAACCCAGTCACAATTGAGCTTTCTATTGATGTATGGTTTGTTAATATAGAACAACATTTGGCTGAGATACAACTATTTAAAAATCTGGAATATTGAGTCCTTAGCAATGCATATTAGTAATCAAAAGTGAAGTTTTGAGATATTTACGGTAGGAAATTTACAAAATGTCTTTATCTTTACCTAATAAAAGAAAAATCAATAATTTTTACCCATACAATGTATTTTTGGCTATTTCTACAAATACACCTGTGTTACTTCAGACTGTTTTTTTGGTCCAGGGTCACATATATCTGTTATATATCGGTAATATATATATTGGTTCTGAATGTTTTTGGCATGTTGCTACAGTAGGTCAAACAAAAGAGCCAATCCCTAAATGTCTAATCTACAATTTTCTGGAAAATGAAGGACAGAAGACTGTTTTCAATGTGTCCTACTTTTTTGGGGTTCAAGGACAACCCATGTTTTTTTCCGAAGGACATTTTCGAAGGTGCATTTTTAATATTTTGATAATTAATCATGGTGTCTACCTTAAAAAAAGATTATGCATGTTTCTGTTGTGACTGTAATGACTATTCATCAGTGCACATTATTTTTAAGAACAGGACATGCCATCAAAATATGTGACCTTGGACCATAAAACCAGTCAGAAGGACTTTCCATAGATGTGTGGTTTGTTAGGAAAGGACAATATTTGGCCAAGATACAACTATTTAAAAATCTGGAATCTGAGGGTGCAAAAAAAAAATATATATATATATATATATATATATATATATATATATATTAATAAAATCGCCTTTAAAGTTGTCCAAATGTTCTTAATATATTTAATATATTTATGGTAGGAAATTTGCTAAATATCTTTATGGAACATGATTTTTGGCATAAAAGAAAAAAATATAATTTTGACCCATACTTTTGTTATTTGCTACAAATATATAATGTAGTGACTGATAGGATTTATTGTTACAGAATTAGTTGAGAGATTTTTTTCCTGAAAGAAAATCAACGTGCTGAATCTGATTGCTTTTATATCCAAATGAATCAATATTGAATTGAGTCATGATTTGTGTCTCAGTAGCCGCCTTATTAGTCATCCAGGAGCCAAAGACAAACCTTTCTGAATCACTTTAAAGCGCTCGGCTATATTTGAGTGTCTTGTTTACTTGCTGCTAAATACTTCAAACTAAACTTGTTCACATTTTCTATGCAGCTGTCAAAAGCACTGACTTGCTCTTCCTTAGAAGTGCTTATTTTATGAGTCATCTCCAGAGTTTTCTCATTCCTGATGTGTTTACTTGGGCTGCATGTCATCATGATGATATTATGTGGTGTATATAAGCAGTATAAGTGAGACATCAGGATGGATATTCAGATATAGTCCCAGCGAGAGTTTCGGGACCTTTCTAGAAAGTAGGTAACTGAGATTATGTAACGTAATTTAATGATGAGAATCTATTCACGGGAAAGTGCTGAAATAAACCTGCATGATGGAAATAACAGCCTCTGAAATTAAGTTGAGAGATGAGATGGGTGTCAAGACGATCTGTTATGAAATTACTATCTTCAGGAACACGTCTATATATATATATATATATATATATATATATATATATATATATATATACATCTTAGATTAAGGAAATTGGACATTTTCATACATGCATTCTTTAGAGTTCAAAGTCATCTATTTTTCTGTTTTTTTTGTTTTTTTGTTTTTTTTAAGTAGCGTTTATATATTTATATACAGGGCCTAAAATGAACACTCACCAAGCTCTAAATGCAAGTAAAAATCGAGTTAAACTTTTACGAAATATAACAATGCAATGTTGTGAAAACGCTGAGCTTCTTCAGACAGAGCACAGTTAGCACTTCAGTGGATGATAACACACACAGTTATATTAAAATACGCTGCTTTGGCAAGTTATCTTGTAAACGCAGTCTTAAATGAGTTTTAAAGTCTTAAATGACTGTAAAGAGTAAACTGGATGTGTCAGATCCACATCATGTGCATCAGGTTTTAAAGAGACAACGCTGATTTTTAAAGTGAAACCTGCTAAAGTCTGTCATTGATGAAAATCAAAGAAACAAAAGAAAGAGAAATACATGACTTTTAAGTTTTGTAGCTTGAATAAAGATTAATCTGTTTAGTTTATACAAATACAATTTATAGTTTATGTAAAGATCTAAAATCACTTTAATTAAAAGTTATTTGTTTCACAGCATATTAAATGGTAAAAATAATGGCTTTGAATTATACTCTAAATGTTGAATGGCTACAATTGATAGGGAAAATTGATAGGGAAAATGCATTTAATAGAGATACTAGTATGAAAAATGTAAAAAATTATGATTAAATATGGTTAGCCATTGTAGTAGTAGTAGTAATAACTGCCTGTTTTTGCAAAAAAGACTTTCATGGCCAGTAAAACATTTTTTTTTGGCCAGTAAATTTTATCATGTCAAAAAGCAAGTGTGGCAAAAAGTGTTTTAGGCCGTTTGTATATATATTATATTATTTTATTTATTAATTATATATATATTTCAAAATGTTATTTATTCCTGTTATACGAAGTTTTAATTATACTGTATGTTGTTGACGTTAGATTTGTATCAGCTGTGTAATAGCCAATAAAGCTGATATAGCATTACATTTAAACACAATCAACCAATTTACAAACTATTTATAGGTATTTCAATACTTGAACTCACTTGCTGTGTTTTCACAGGGTCATTCAGAGGTCAGATCAACCAATCAGCTGCAGCAGGAGGACGACTACATTTCCCAGAAGTCTTTGAGCAGCAGAATCTCCTGGTCAGCATTAGGCAGGACTCACCGATTGAAAAACATGGAGTGTAAGATCAAACTGCTGGACGGAACCGACTACACCTGCACTGTAGAGGTGGGTGATGATGATGATGATGAAGGATCAAACAGATCATCATACTGACAGTGAATGAACTGTCATGAAAGTTGCATGAAATCATGGCACAAATAAACTAAATCAGGACTAGTTGAACTGTTGTCAAATGACTGTACTAGTAAGTAGAATCTCATAAATCAGTTTACTGTAGAGCTGGACAATTTGAGGAAAAGTTGAGAATCTGATGGAGCTCACATGCATTCCCAGCTGTAGACTGTAGTTTATGAGGAGCAGGACAGAGTTGAAGAGGACACGCAAACACTCAGCAGCGCCTTTATTTTTAGCTTATTCTTATTTTGGCGCGAGCAGAAGCGGTTGCATAAAGTACAGCATACCACAGCTGATTCTCAGTCTCAGACTCGCTGGATCTTCAATCACAAACACATGGAGAAGAACGTGGAATGATTGTTTCACAGACACAAATCAAAGCAGAAAGTCAGCTTTGTCTAGTTACTATTTAGTTTACGGCAAAAAAACTGAGGAACTTTTAGAGATTCATTCGAATCTAGATACTCTTCGTTTCCCTGAAACGCTCCTAGCATCCTAATATTAGTTTGTAAACATGATTTATCTGTTTGTGTGAGCAAGTCAAGACTTGATTCTCAGAGGAAAGAATTTCTCAGGAACATAAATAGATGAAATTGTCTGCTAAATAAACAGAATCCAAAACTAATTTGCCTCTGACAATCTGAACAAGTCAAGAGAGTTCAGCGAGAACCGAACATGGGAAAATGGATATTAATTGCTACACTGCAAAAAATGCTTTTCTTACTTAGATTTTTTGTCTTGTTTCCAGCCAGAATATCTAAAAACTCTAGATTTTCAGAAAGTCAATATTAAGTGCATTTTAGCTTTAAACAAGGAAAATAATCTGCCAATGGGGTTGGAAAAATAATCTTGTTTTCTGCTTGAAATAAGATTTTTTTTGTTGTTTATCCCATTGGCAGATTATTTTGCTTTTTCTAAGCAACAACTCACTTAATTTTGACTTGTTTTTTCTGAAAACAAGAAAATATTAAATCCTTCTTGATTTAAGAATTTTTAGATATTTTGGCTGGAAACAAGACAAAAAAATCTAAGTAAGAAAGCATTTTTTGCAGTGTAATCCACCATCATTGCTGTGGGTTTGCTCATTATTTACCAAATAAAACATGAAAAGACTTGAAATGGACAATGTCAGGGATAGTTCAGGAAAAAAGATTCGTAACTGTGTTAATTTTATTTTTATAATGTATTTTTTTTATTGTTGGCCAAACCACTTTTGATATTTTTAATTGTTTTCATTATTTATTTATGGTTAATTATGTTAACCTATTGTTTTTTTTATTATTATTAGATATATTTATTTATATTTAGATATGTTTACATTTATTTGAAATATATTTATAATATCTGACTGAGATTTGAAGTTAATATTTCAATAATTTCACTATATATTGTGGGATGGTCACATGACATGCAGCTATAAAATAAAATATTTCATCAGTTTATGGTGAGTGTTTTATTTGTATTTGTTATTTAAAAATATTTATATATTTAATTTGACCTATTTATCATTTATCATTATTAGCTTTTCATCAACTCTCAAATCCAGTTCACCTAAAAAGTCAAATCGACATCATTTTTTTACTCTCATGTCGTTCCAAAACCTGTTTTTTTTTTTTTTTTTTAGTATAATTGATACTCTGTTATAGTTTTTATTAATAATTTAAATTAATTATTAGTTTTGGTATCTTTTATATTTTCCATTTTCGTTTTAATTATAGTAATTTTGTTGTGTTTTTGGCATTTTTAGTTTTTATTTATTTATAATTTGAATACATAATTTAAATTTTAATAAAGTTTTATTTCCGTTTTAGTTGTTTTAGTATGCTATATCAAGCATCAAATTTTAAATATTTTTTAAATTAACATCATTTAGTAAAAAGTTAAAAAGTAATCAAAACAAGGTTTAAAAATGTAAAATATATATACATATTTAAATTTATTTCTGTTCATATTTATACACATTTAATTTATTTTTATTATTATTATTATTATTTATTTTTCAGCGTTTTTAAAATATTGTTGTGTTCCACATCAAAACATACAGGTTTAAACAACATGAGCAGAGTAAATTATGACAGAATAATGATTTTTGGCTGAACTGTACCTTTAATGAATCTGTGTGTGTTTGTTGTCGACAGAAAAGAGCGAAAGGTCAGTCTCTGTTCGATAAGGTTTGCGACCATCTAAATCTCCTGGAGAAGGACTATTTCGGCATTACGTACCGAGATGCTGAAAACCAGAAGGTGTTTGTCAGCTCGTATTCTTCTGAACTCATTTGATTTCATGTCTCTCAGCCTGTTTTTCAATGCCGAACCTCCTGCTTTTCCTACAGAGCTGGTTGGACTGCTCCAAAGAGATGAAGAAGCAGATCAGCAGTACGTCTTTTCCCTAACAGACTCGTTCTTTGTCTACTTCTAAACGTCTTCAAGTTCTTACAGGAAGTTTTCATGTTTTTCAGCTGGTCCCTGGAACTTTGCCTTCAACGTGAAGTTTTATCCTCCCGATCCGGCGCAGCTCTCTGAGGACATCACCAGGTCTGCTTGGATTATAGTTCACTAAAACTAAAAGCAAAAAAGTTACTTTAGGTAAAATGATTTTAAAAGAAAATAAAAGTGTTTTGTTTAAGCTGTTACTTCATCATTGAGATTTTTGAAATTTTAATTTGTTTTTTGTATTTTCCATTAGTTTATTTTTTGATTAGTTTAATTTGAATTTGTTGTATTTTCCATTTTCATTTTAATTTAGATTAAAATTAAACAGTTTTGTCATTGTTTTTTTTTTAATAAGTGTATATGTATTTTTATTCATTTTATTATTAGGGCCCGAGCCCAAAAGGGCGAAGGCCCTATTGTTTTTCTAAGGATTATTATTAGGGCCCGAGCCCAGAATGGGCGAAGGCCCTCTTGTTTTCCTAAGGATTCTTATTTTTTTTTTTTTTTTTTTTGTTAACCTTCCGGGCACTTAAGGGGGTCTTAACATGCTCAAAAACTCTTGAAAATTTGCACACATGTCGGAATCTGCGGCCATCAGGACGTCACAGAGGCTGGTACCGGGGCGTGGCAAGGGGACTCTACAGCGCCCCCTGGAATTTTTAGGGCCATATAGCACACATACTTGAACGTACACATATGAAACTCGGTACACATATAGAACTCATTGAGCTGAACAACTTTTGTACTCTATGTCATTTTCTTAACGCAACAGGAAGTGAGATATTTAGGGCTGTTTAAAAAGCGCATGCTCTGGAATTTAACGTACTCCTCCCAGGATTTCCATACGATTGTCACCAAACTCGGTCAGCATGATCTCAAGACATTGGGGACGCTAAATTGCGAGGGGATTTTTGATATCTCGAACGGTTTGGCCGTGGCAAGGCGACAAAGTTATGGCGAGAAATGAGAAACAGGAAGTGTCTAATAACTGTTGCACACATTGCCTGATTCTGATGAAACTTCACCAGATTGTTCGTTGTATGATGCCGATTCCATAAATGTGACTATTATGAGTCAAAGTTATAGCGCCACCAACTGGTAGCAGGAAGCGTGTCATTTTCAAAATGCGTTGAAATCAGCCTCTTAATTTTACTTGATTTTCTTCAAACTTCATCAAAATAATGTCAAAACACAGCCGATAAGAATATGTAAAGGGTACGATGATAAATCAAATGCTGTTGCCATGGCAACGTGTTAAACTTTAAAATTAGATTCCTGTCTTTTCGAAGCAGATAACATGTTTAGAATTTCATGAAACTCAACACACACATCAATATTAATGATAGTTAGACACTGGCAAAAGATCATAAATGGGCGTGGAGCAGGCACTCTATAGCGCCATCTTTTGACAAAAGTTGGGGGGTTAGTTTTTCCTACAGTCACCAAACTCTGTACATATATTGTTCTCATCAATCTGGACAACTTTCTAAATCAAACTCATTAGCTAAGACCAACAGGAAGCCGGCTATTTTGATTTGAATGTGGATTTTTGGAAAAATCAGGCTGTAAACAAATTCACACTCCTTCTAAGAACAACAAGGTATTCACACCAAACTTTTTTAACATGAAGAGAAGATTCTGAAGATGTTAAATTGCGAGCGGATTTGGGATATCTTGAACGGTGTTGACGTGGTGATTTTTTTAAAAACATAACCCTAATTTTTTATATCTTTAAAGTGCAGCATCCAAACTCTTTAAAACTTTTTTCACACAGAGATCTAATCATTATGAGCAAGTGCTGGTAATATCATAGTTATTCAAGCTTCTATGAATTAAAGAAAATTAAAAAAAGAAATCAGTAAACTGTTGTCACTGGGCTGACAGTCTGTGTTGACACTAAGAGTGACTGAAGGGGGGAGGGGTGAAAGGGAGAGAGACCAGTGGAACATGCTGTTTTGCTTAAGACCATCTTTGAGGAAGATGCAATTTGCACATTGCACATTGCTGTAGTTTAATCTGCATAAATAAGTCTGAACTTTGAGAGTCTGATCTTTGAGAAAATATAAAGGGTCACGAACTCTTTCATTCTTTGTATATTGCAGTTGTTGTTTTTTATTTATTTTTTACTGAACTGTACCATGAACTTGTCCTATTCAGTCACATAGCAAAAGATTAAGAAAAATACAGCTTTTTAGCATGAGCGATTTATCTTCATTGATAGACATTTATTTTCATAATTAAAATTTTTGATTCAATAAAAAAAAAACACTAACAATTTCAAGACAAACTTTGACAACAAAACAAACTTTGCTGTTATCTGTTCAAAACATCTGAAAATTGTACCATTTTAAGATGAGTTATATTTATATATCGCCCCATTACAATACCCAACTTGATTTTTAAAGATATTTTGAAAGAATGAAGCGTTTATTGAGCACTTTATTGTTTATTGTTGTATACCCACATGAACTGTGTTCATGTTCATGTTAATTCACAGTACATACACTATGTTAAAAGATACTAATTTACCTTTAAACAATATATGAGTACTTTTTTAGGTTAATATTAATTAACATTAATAAATGCTATTTAATTATTGTTCATGTTAACAATGTTAACAAATGAAACTGGATGGTAAAGTTGTATATTTAGTGTGTATTTGTCTGTGTGTTGATTTAAAAATGTAACCCTTTCATTTCTGTAAACTTTAAATCCAAACTGGCAGAGGGTTACTGTGAATGCATGTGCCAACTGGGCACCGTTTTCCTAATTGATTCTTAGTTATGTAGCGCTTAAGAGTGATGTCTTATAACAGGAGTCACCTGCAAAGCAATGTCCACACACTAATGGAACAGATAGGTAACGATGACATTTAAACAGAAGTGGTGGACGTAAAGCAAGCAATAATAACATTTTGTTATCATCATGAATTACATGTTCTTATCATCATCCTCAGAATATAGGGAAAATGTTCCCTATATTGTGAACGGCTTTGGGATATCTTGAACGGTGTTGATGTGGTGATTTATGAAAGTAACAATAAAAAAGATGAAGAGTTATTTTCATATATCTTTAAATTGCATTATTCTTACTCATCAAAACTTTTTACATATAAAGAACAAGAAATTCTTAGGAAATACGTGTAGTTTCAAAATGTTATCATGCTCAGAGGCCCCAAAAACATTAAAAGTGTCAGATAAATTCGTCAGATTAAAGCTCTAATACCAGGGATGAACACTAGAGGTCCTCATAAGATAAGGAATCGTTTGACCTCTAATGCTATTTAGCTCATTCTCAGTGTATAAGAATGAAAATAATCCATAGAATCAGTTGATATGTACTGTACTGTCAGTGTAATTTTACATAATTATTTTGTATAGGTGCTTAAAGAGCATTAAAATATTTTTTTTATCTTTTAAGGAAAAATTATGTGATTTAAATACATATATACACTCTCACTGATAGAACAAAGTATCTTATAAGTATGACACTATACTGCTCAGTTCACTTAATTAGAATGAGAAACAAATACAAAAAGGCCAAAAAGTCAACTAAGTTAATATGTATTTATTTTTAATATATTTGTTTATAATTATTTCACAGATGCTTATAGACTATTAAAATAATATTTAAAAATGCTTGTAGACCATAAAACATGGTAACTATTTAAAATAGGGTCCAATACCTACAAAAAAGCCTCTTGGAGCAAAATTTGACACCCAACAGGAAGTCGGTTATTTTTTTCTCAGCAAATTTTGTCATTTTTGCCATTTTCAGGCCTCGTACTTGAACGAACTCCTCCTAGAGATTTATCCGGATTAACGGCAAATTTGCTGAGTGTAATCTAAAGCACTTTGTGACGTTAAATTGCAAAGATCTAGAGTTTTCATTGGAGGGCGTGTCCATAGCGGTCTCGCAAATTTCGATGTTTCGCCATGAAAAAGGAAGTTTCTATAACTCAGGCATACAATGTCCGATCTGTCCCAAACTTCACATGTGTGATAACACTCCTGACCTGAAGACATCTACATTCCCATATTCAGTTATAGTCATAGCGCCACCTGCTGGCAACAGGAAGTGTCATGCTGTACTCTACAACAAACTCCTCCAAGAGATTTATACAGATCAACACTAAAATCGGTCAGTCTAATAAAAAGGCTTTAGTGATGTTAAATTGCGAAGATCTTGAGTTTTCGTTGAAGGGCGTGTCCGTGGTGGCCTGACAAAGTTTGATGTTTGGTCATGGACATAGAAGTTGTTATAACTCAGCCATAAAATGTCCAATCTGCCTCAAACTTCACATGTTTGATAAGAGTCCTGGCCTGAAGACATCTTAAGGCCAATATTCAGATATTATCATAGCGCCACCTATTGACAGCAGGATATATCATATCTTGCACTAACTTAAACATACCAAGGTCAATCTGCACCAGACTTCATATGTTTGATGAAAGTGCTGGCCTGAACACATCTACATGTCAATAATCAGTTACAGGCATAGCGCCACCAGCTGGCAGCAGGAGGTTTGGCACATTTAAGTGACTTTGATCTATTTTTCCTACATTTACTGTATTAAAAGCATACTGCCCACCGTTTGCTGTTTTCCTAAAGCCACCGGTCGGCGGTGAGCCCGGGTGCGAGGGCCCGTTCATCGCTGCTTGCAGCTTTAATTATTATTATTATTATTATTATTATTATTTTTTTTTCAATGTTTTGGGGGATTTCGGGGGCCTTAACATACACGAAAACTCTTGAAACTTTGCACACACATTGGAACCTGCGGCCATCAGGGCCGGACAGACTTTGACATGGGGGGGTCACCTGTGGGGGGCATGGCACAGCGTTAAAAATTGCGACTTTTGAAGGGCTCTGGAGCACACAACGGTTGACCTACAGTCACCAAATTTCATACACATATAGACCTCATCGGGCCGAACAAATTTCACACTCATAGTCCGTGCTTCGCCAAACAGGAAGTCGGCTATTCAGGGATGTCTAAAAAGTGCATGCAATGGAATTTGAAATACTCCTACTAGGCCTTTCCACCGATGGCCACCAAACTCGGTCAGCATGATCTCAAGACATTGGGGACGCAAAATTGCCAGGGGATTTTTGATATCTCGAACGGTTTGACCGTGACGGGGCGACAAATTTATGGCGAGAAATGAGAAACAGGAAGTGCCTAATAACTTTGACATACTTTGTCTGATTTTGACCAAACTTCAGCAGTTTGTTCATCGTCTGATGCCGATCACAGAGATGTGACTATTATGAGTCAAAGTTATAGCGCCACCAACTGGCAGCAGAAAGCGTGACGTTTTTGAAACGCTTTAAACTCAGCCTCTTAATTTTACTCAATTTGCTTCAAACTTCATCCCAATAATGTCAAAACACGACCGATAAGAATCTGTGAAGGGCGTTATCCATAACTTTTATCATGTTGCCATGGCAACGTGTCAAACTTTAACTTTAGTTTTTTGTGTTTTTGAGCCACTTAAAATGCTTAGAATTTCATGAAACTCAACACACACATCTGTATTAATGACAGTTAAACACTGATAAAAGCCCATAAATGGGCGTGGAGCAGGCGCTCCATAGCGCCACCTTTTGACAAAAGTTGGGGGGTTACTTTGTCCTACAGTCACCAAACTCGGTACATATATTGGACTCATCAAGCCGGACAACTTTCTAATTTACACCCATTAGCTACGACCAACAGGAAGTCAGCTATTTTTATTTAAATATGGATTTTTGGAAAAATCAAGCTGTGGAATTTGAAATACTCCTCCTAGACCTTTCCACCGATGGCCACCAAACTCGGTCAGCATGATCTCAAGATATTGGGAATGCAAAATTGCCAGGGGATTTTTGGTATCTCGAATGGTTTGGCCGTGGCAGGGCGACAAATTATGGCGAGAAATGAGAAACAGGAAATGTCTAATAATTTTGACACACTTTATCTGATTTTGACCAAACTTAAGCAGTTTGTTCGTCGTATGATACCGATCACAGAGATGTGACTATTATGAGTCAAAGTTATAGCGCCACCAACTGGCAGCAGGAAGTGTGTTGCTTGCAAAACGCTTTTAAATCAACCTCTTAATTTTACTCAATTTGCTTCAAACTTCATCAGAATAATATCAAAACACGGCCGATGAGAATCTGTGAAGGGGTCCTTGATACATCAAATGCTGTTGCCATGGCAACATGTCAAACTTTAACATTTGTTTCCTGTGTTTTTAAATATAGCTGTGAATAAATTCATATCACTCATAGCAGAATCAGACAGTTCACACCAAACTTTGTCAACATGATGCCAAGATACTGAAGATGTTAAATTGTGAACGGCTTTGGGACATCTTGAACGGTGTTGATGTGGTGATTTATGAAAGTAACAATAAAAAAGATGAAGAGTTATTTTCATATATCTTTAAATTGCATTATTCTAACTCATCAAAACTTTTTACATATAAAGAACAAGAAATTCTTAGGAAATACGTGTAGTTTCAAAATGTTATCATGCTCAGAGGCCCCAAAAACATTAAAAGTGTCACATAAATTTGTCAGATTAAAGCTCTAATACCAGGGATGAACACTAGAGGTCCTCATAAGATAAGGAATCGTTTGACCTCTAATGCTATTTAGCTCATTGTCAGTGTATAATAATGACAATAATCCATAGAATCAATTGATATGTACTGTACTGTCAGTGTACTTTTACATAATTATTTTGTATAGGTGCTTAAAGAGCATTAAAATCTTTTTTTAATCTTTTAAGGAAAAATTATATGATTTATATAGATATATACAATCTCACTGATAGAATAAAAAATCTTATAAGTATGACACTATACTGCTCAGTTCACTTAATTAGAATGAGAAACAAATACATCAACTAAGTTAATATGTATTTATTTTTAATATATTTGTTTATAATTATTTCACAGATGCTTATAGATCATTAAAATAATATTTAAAAATGGATGTAGATCATAAAACATGGTAACTATTTAAAATAGGGTCTCTTTTGTTAACATTGGTTAATGAACTAACACACGAACGAACAACGAACAATATATTTGTACTCTATTTTCTTCAAACTTCATCAGAATGATGTAAAAACACGGCCGATGAGAGTCTGTAAAGGCGTCCCTGATGCATCAAATGCTGTTGCCATGGCAAATAAATAAAAATACAAAATACATTCAAATATTTGTTTCCTGTGTTTTTGAGGCAGATAGCGTGCCTAGAATTTTATTTTCCATTTTCAATTTTCAATGATTTATTATATATTTAAAGTGCAGCATCCTAACTCTTTGAAACTTTTTTCATACAAATAACTATTCATTCTGATTAAACACAGTTCATTTCATAATTATACAAAACTCCACGAATGAAAGAAAATTAAAAAACAAATCTGATCTCACTCTGCTCTGCACTCTATGTGTGTGTTTGTGTGGTAAGTGGCTGAGTGTAAGGAGGTGGGATGGGTGGTAAGAGAAAGAGTCAGACAGGAGGAGAGACAGTTAGGGTTAGTCCAAAGGGTTACTGTGAATGCATGTGCCAACTGGGCACCGTTTTCCTGATGCTATCGGGATGGCGACTGCCAGACGGCGAGGGCCCGGTCAACGCTGCTTGCAGCTTTAATTAGGGCCCGAGCCCAGAATGGGCGAAGGCCCTATTGTTTTTCTAAGGATTATTATTATTATTATTATTTCATCAAGGTTTTGGGTCATTTCGGGGCCCTTAACATACACGAAAACTCTTGAAACTTTGCACACACATTGGAAACTGCGGCCATCAGGGCCGGACAAACTTTGACATGGGGGGGTCACCTGGGGGGGGCGTGGCACAGCGTTAAAAAATTTTACTTTTGAGGGACTCTGGAGCACACACCGGTTGACCTACATTTATCAAAATTCATACACATATAGACCTCATCGGGCCGAACAACTTTCATGCTCAAAGTCAGTGCTTCGCCCAACAGGAAGTCAGCTATTCAGGGATGTCTAAAAAGCGCATGCAATGGAATTTGAAATACTCCTCCTAAGCCTTTCCACCGATTGCCACTAAACTCGGTCAGCATGACCTCAAGACACTGGGGACGCAAAATTGCCAGGGGATTTTTGATATCTCGAACGGTTTGGCCGTGGCGGGGCGACAAAGTTATGGCGAGAAATGAGAAACAGGAAGTGTCTAATAACTTTAACACACTTTGTCTGATTTTGACCAAACTTCAGCAGTTTGTTCATCTTATGATGCCGATCACAGAGATGTGACTATTAGGAGTCAAAGTTATAGCGCCACCAACTGGCAGCACAAAGCGCAACGTTTTCTAAATGCTTTTAAATCAACCTCTTAATTTTACTCAATTTGCTTCAAACTTCATCTCAATAATGTTGAAACATGGCCAATGAGAATCTGTGAATTGCATTATCGATAACTTTTATCATGTTGCCATGGCAACGTGTCAAACTTTAACTTTAGCTTTTTGTGTTTTGGAGCCACTTAAAATACTCAGAATTTCATGAAACTTCACACACACATCTGTATTAATGATATTTAGACACTGATAAAAGCCCATAAATGGGCGTGGAGCAGGCGCTCCATAGCGCCACCTTTTGACAAAAGTTGGGGGTTTAGTTTGTCCTACAGTCACCAAACTCGGTACATATATTGATCTCTTCAAGCCAGAAACATTTCTAATTTACACCCATTAGCTACAATCGACAGGAAGTCGGCTATTTTGATTTGAATGTGGATATTTGTAAAAATCAGGCTGTTTAATTTTATATACTTCTCTCGGCAAAACCAACCAATTCACACCAAACTTTTTTGACATGATGCCAACATTCTGAAGATTCTAAATTGCGAGCAGATTTAGGATATCTTGAAAGGTGTTGATGTGGTGATTGATTGAAATCGGAGTAAAAAAAGATAGCCGTAATTTTATTATATCTTTAAAGTGCAGCATCCAAAGTCTTTGAAACTTTTTTCATACAGACTACTAGTCATTCTGATCAGACACCGTTCATTTCATAATTATACAAAGATCTATGAATTAATGAAAATTAAAAAACAAATCTGATCCCTCTCTGCTCTGCACTTATGTGTGTGCGTGGTAAGTGGGTGTGTGTTTTTTGAGTGTTAGGGTGAGAGTGGGGAGGGGGGATGGGTGGAAAGAGAGAGTCAGAGAGGAGGAGATAGAAGGGAATATTTAAACTCTTGGTTGTTTATTCATTAGGATGTGAATTAGGGCTGGGTGTTGTGACCAATTTGGCAATTCGATTCGATTGTTATTTTTATGGTTTCGATTCGATTCAATTCGATTTGATATCGATTAGCTATCAATATTTAATTTAAAATGTTAGTTTTGCAGACATGGGATCACTATTTTGATATAAATGCTGGTAACTTAAAACTCCCCTACTTAAGTTTATTACTGAAATACACATCTACATTAATAATAGGGTGCACATGTCATGACGTGACAGCACACAGTTGTTTATTTTAAACAACTTTTATTTTGAATGAATACTGTAACAAGAAGTCATAAATATGTGCATCCAATGTACACCATGTAAACAAACTGCAAAATGCACATTACTGTAAAAAAATAAAAAGACTAAATGTGCAACAGTGAAATCTATTAAGAACTTCAAACATGTTTAAGAAATATTTTTTTTTCTAAATTCAAATCAGGCCCATCATAAAGCCCTTGTCTGCATATACAAAACATTCTAACTGTCCATAAAACTAACAGTTCTTAACTACTATAATTTTTGATCACCAGATTTTTTTTGCAAAAAATTTACACCCATTAGCTACGACCAACAGGAAGTCAGCTATTTTGATTTGAATGTGGATTTTTGGAAAAATATAGCTGAATAAATTCATATCACTCATAGCAGAATCAGTGCACACCAAACTTTGTCAACATGGTGCCAAGATACTGAAGATGTTAAAATGTGAACGGCTTTGGGATATCTTGAACGGTGTTGATGTGGTGATTTATGAAAGTAACAGTAAAAAAGATGGAGAGTTATTTCCATATATCTTTAAATTGCATTATTCTAACTCATCAAAACTTTTTACATATAAAGAACAAGAAATTCTTAGGAAATACGTGTAGTTTCAAAATGTTATCACGCTCAGAGGCCCCAAAAACATTAAAAGTGTCATATAAATTTGTCAGATTAAAGCTCTAGTACCAGGGATGAACACTAGAGGTCCTCATAAGATAAGGAATCGTTTGACCTCTAATGCTATTTAGCTCATTGTCAGTGTATAGGAATGACAATAATCCATAGAATCAGTTGATATGTACTGTACTGTCAGTGTACATAATTGTTTTGTATAGGTGCTTAAAGAGCATTAAAATCTTTTTTTAATCTTTTAAGGAAAAATTATATGATTTATATACATATATAGACTCTCACTGATAGAACAAAAAATCTTATAAGTATGACACTATACTGCTCAGTTCACTTAATTAGAATGAGAAACAAATACATCAACTAAGTTAATATGTATTAATTTTTAATATATTTGTTTATAATTATTTCACAGATGCTTATAGATCATTAAAATAATATTTAAAAATGGTTGTAGATCATAAAACATGGTAACTATTTAAAATAGGGTTAACAATGGTTAATGAACTTACAAACACGAACGAACAATGAACAATTTATTTGTACTCGATTTTCTTCAAACTTCATGAGAATAATGTAAAAACACGGCCGACGAGAGTCTGTAAAGGCGTCCCTGATGCATCAAATGCTGTTGCCATGGCAAATAAATAAAAATAAAAAATACATTCAAATATTTGTTTCCTGTGTTTTTGAGGCAGATAGCGTGCTTAGAATTTCATTTTCCATTTTCAATTTTCAATGATTTATTATATATTTAAAGTGCAGCATCCTAACTCTTTGAAACTTTTTTCATACAAATAACTATTCATTCTGATCAAACACAGTTCATTTCATAATTATACAAAACTCCACGAATGAAAGAAAATAAAAAAAACATATCTGATCTCACTCTGCTCTGCACTCTATGTGTGTGTTTGTGTGGTAAGTGGCTGAGGGTAAGGAGGGGGATGGGTGGTAAGAGAAAGAGTCAGAGAGGAGGAGAGATAGTTAGGGTTAGTCCAAAGGGTTACTGTGAATGCATGTGCCAACTGGGCACCATTTTCCTGATGCTATTGGGATGGCGACTGCACAGACGGCGAGGGCCCGGTCATCGCTGCTTGCAGCTTTAATTTATTTATTGTTTTCAATATAAAAATATTATTAGTTAAACTTAAAGTATTAAAATAACCAAAACTAAAACTGAAATAATAAAAAAATATATATAAAGTATATAAAAAGTAAAAAAAAAAAAAAACTGTATTCATTACATTTTTTATATATTTTTATTAATAATAATTTAAAAAGTTAGAGTTTTTATTAGTTTGATAGTCAGACCTCAGCTGAATGATGTATAAACTCAAATACATCTCTTTCTCTCTCAGGTATTACCTGTGTCTGCAGCTGAGGGATGACGTGGTTTCTGGACGTTTGCCTTGTTCTTTCGCCACTCACACAGTTTTGGGCTCCTACACGGTTCAGTCGGAGGTGGGCGATTATGACGCTGACCTGCAGGGATCCGGTTATATCAACGACATGCGTTTGGCCCCAAACCAGACCAAAGAGCTGGAGGACAAAGTCCTGGAGCTTCACCGCAGCTACAAGTGAGTTCTGTCATCATCTCGTGAGAGGACTCCTGTCATAGCTGTACAAGCTGCTGTGTGTAACTGACATACATTCCAATGTGAAGTTTTTATATTTAGGGGTTCAAGCTTGTAGCACTGAAACCAACTGTAATTGTTAGAATGGTCACAGATCAGCCATCTCCACATGTAACTGATTGTTCAGACGAAACCGTAAGTCATAGAGACTTGAAACTTGGAGGAATGGTAGTACTCACACCGCCAACAACGTCACCAAAGCTCGCCCTGTTCAGCCTGAAGGGGGCGCTACAGCGATCAAAAGTACAAAAGGCAGGCTCAAGTGTCTCATGTCATTGAAATCCTTGGCTCGCACTGGACAAAATGCACACCTCAGATCGTTACTCCTCCTAGGGTTTTCGCCTTTTCAGAACCAAACCAGAGCAGAAAGATTCTCTGGAGAGCAAATATCAATGATTATCAAAAAAATTTTGATTCCAAAATGTTCAAAAGGGGCAGGGCCATTTTTAGTAAAATGCCTATAACTTCTGAATAGAAAGAGATCTCTTCATCAAACTCAACACATTTATGTAAGAGCTCAATCTGAGGTCGTCGGACAAAAATCGCGAGCTACTTGGTGGCGCTATAAGAGAAAAAAACATAAAAATGGCAAAGCTACGCAACCATCTGTCCTATCACAAGAAAATGTGCACAGGCTTGGTCCAAAGTGCCACAAGTGTCTATAAGGATATGTGTGTATCTAAAAAAAAAAACATAGAAAAAAACAGCTGGCATTGGGTGATTAAGTTTGAGCACCTGTTAGACATGGCTAGACATAGTCCTAGGTTTTTCGCTTAACCTGAAATGTTGAAATTTACCCTTTGGGAAGCTCTAACAGGGTCGTTTAGAAAAGGGGCCTGTCCGAATTTACCCAAATCCTATAAAGCCTAAAGAAAAACTCAAAACTTCACGAAACTTGGTGAACACATGCGACAGGTAATTCTAAACATATAAAGTGACTATATGTTCTAAGCATATAAATTTTAAGGAGATCAGACCACAGCTGGTGATAAAACTATCAGAAATGTTACAAAACATAAGATTTCTATGGTAAATTACCTGGATTCGCAAAAAAAGGCTTGCCACATAATGTCTTTTTGTATATGTGCTTAAGTGCTTTAAAGCGCTTAAACCCTGGTAATCACTGCTTGCAGTTATATTTTCCATATTTATTTTAGTTTAAAATTTTAAGTATTTTGTTGTGGGTTATTCCCCATTTTTATTGTCATTTTTTTATTAGTAATATGTCTGTTTTTATTATTTATGTTTATTTCAGGTTTTTTGTACATTGTTAAAATAAATAAAAATTAGTAATTTAGCTAAAATAAAATAATTTTTGTGTTTAATTTTAGGTTTGTTAACGTTTATTTTATTTCGAGTAACAAATATTTTGTTAAAGGTTTAGTTTTAGTGAACTATGATAAACCGGTTTGTGTTACTATAATAAACCGGAGTGTTATTTTTCTATCATTTATAGTATTTATTCATATTTTGAATTTTAGTAATTTTAGTATTTCAACTTGAACTTTATTTCAGTTAGTTTCTAATTTCCTCATTTCTCATTTTTTAGTTTTTAATGTGTTTTTTATGTAATATTTTATTCTATTTTTGTGTTATTTTAATTAACACAGCTGATTGTTGATGGGTTGAGATAACGCTAACAGCACTGGTGAGTGTCAGTCAGTCACTGGTGGAGAGACGGATGTTTTCAGATGTATTCATGGAGCTCAGTGTGATTATTGTGCTCATTAATGATGAAGAGATCCGTGTCAGTCAGTGTGTCTCTCTGAGCCCATCTCTACCCACAATGCCCTGCTTTGTTTACTGAAACACAGACAGAAACACAAGCACAACAGAGGGTGCTGTGTGTGTGTAAACATCTAAACATTAGAGCAGCTGAAGTCATCTGTCATGTCCAGCAATTAAGTAAGTGTTTAGTCATTTAAGAACGATGAGAATGAGTGCATTCCTTTATATTCATATGAAGTGTTCAAATAGTCCACCTGCAAACATGCAGCGCCTGTTGGTGTGTGTTAACATTCGTTTAGCAGTAATCTGTGTGTGTGTTTACAGAGGAATGACTCCTGCTGAAGCTGACATGCTGTTCCTGGAAAACGCAAAGAAACTCTCCATGTACGGAGTTGACCTGCATCGTGCCAAGGTAGGTGTGTGTGTGTGTGTGTGTGTGTGTGTGCTGTACTAACACTTCTCTCATTAACCTGCTGGCTGCAGTGCTCCCTGTTTCAAGCTCATCTTGACATAATCACAGTGCATTAAGACAAGTGTTCTGAAATGTTATGTCTTAAAGGATTAGTTCACTTTCAGAACAAAAATGTACAGATAATATACTCACTGTAGTTGGACTTGTACTCTGACTCGAGCTTTTCAGACTCGGGAATTATTGCAGAGTCCAGGGACAGTTGACGGAAATTTTACTGACTCGATGCATTATTACGAAAGTGACATTCAGTATTGCCATGAGTTTAAAATTCTTGCCAGTACTTGAAAGCCTGCGGGTTTCTTTGCATACACACACCCAAAGCGTGCTCACCAAAAACGACCCTCAGTCAGCGTGTGAATGCTGAATTATGTTTTCTTTTGCATGTTATTGCTACACACTTACACGTAAAGTACTGTCAAAATGCACCGTCTTGGAAAGTATTCATGCAAATGCCGTCGGTTTTGTCCTGAGTGAATTTGAACAGTTGGGAGAAATACAGATGTGTCAAAATTAGGGCTGGGCGATTAATCGAAAAGTAATCGAAATCGACATTCAGAACCTATAATCGATCAAATTTTTCCAGGTCGATTATTTCGATTACTTTCCCTTTAAAAACAGGGAGGCGCCAGAGTTCACAGAGGGGGGCGCGGGAGCTGATATGCTTAGAGGTAGAGACCTGCGCGTGACAGATTTTTCAGTCAGCACGGAAATATGTTATCTCGTCCCACTCCCGCCCGTGAGATTCATGTTTTGTCCCTCTCCCGCCCGCAAAAGCCTGCATTGAAGTTACCTATACAGATTTTTTGAGTACATCGATCTTAACAGAAAAGCAAGCATGGGCTGCTGCGTGCATGCGTGGCAGAATGCGAGCAAACAACACTCCCTGCCATCTCAGTTCATCGCAATCTCATACAACTCTTATAACACAATGAATATATGCACAATGAATATTTAACAGTGTCTACACTTCGTGTGTTGCAATGAGTGGATTCGTGCGCACGCAATATTAAGCAGTGCACAAGAACTTTTGAGTGGTGAGTGGATTCTAACTTAAGCCTTGCATTCTAGAAACTTCCTATTCTTGCACCTGTTAATCATTTTTAAGTTATATTAGTTGTTTGTGTTGCTTTTGTGTAATAGATGAATGACAGTTTGTATGTTTTTAGATATTTTATGTTTATATATTTCTATTTTCCGGGAGTCCCTCCAATCATTTTATTCTCCCGCATCCCGCACACACACGAGTTTCTACCCACTCGCGCATCAAGTTTTGTCCCGCGCCGCACTCTGTTTCTGTGCAGGTCTCTACTTTGAGGTCAAATAAAGATGTATAAAATGTTTCACTAATAATTTTATATAAAAATGTTTTTAAATCATATGCTTACAATGCCAATATAAGGCAATTAAAAAAAAAACAATTAAACAAGTTTACCATGGTTTTACTGTAGTAACACTGACAGTAACCATGGCTTGGCAGAAAAGTAAAATATTCATATAGAATTTTATTATATTAATAATGTGCTAAATATATTAAAGGAGTAATGGAATATGATAACAATATTTTTGTTAGTCATTACAGTTGTTTGTTGTGCATTTGTAATTATACTGAATGTCTTCAGGATGCTGTTTTTCATTACAAATTCTTTACCGTGGTATTGGTAATCTGCAAATGTATGAAAGATGAGGCTGTTGTTATTTTTACAGATACTCACAGAAACAGCTGTCAACTCTGCTACTGTCAAATGTGCATTTCTAAAATCTAAAACTTGTGATATTATATATATATATATATATATATATATATACACACACACACACATATATATACACACACATATATATACATACAAGAGTAAATTTATTAAGAAGAGATACTGCTTATTTTCATTGAAACATTGAAAATAATTTATTTTGTTTCCAAAAGTGCAAGTTATTTATTTTCACTAATTTAAGAAAAATGTGACTGTTCGTTTTAAGCAATGTGTGCTTTAATTTCAGTTGTTCAACACTGATGTTCAATAAATAATCATAGATAGTAGATAGTGTGTGTTTCCTTCAATTATTTTAAAATCAAGTAATGCACCCTTCATTCAAAAATCTCTCACTTGTAATATGTGAGCATATTTACTGTACAAAACTTGTCAGTGAACTATGAGGGCAAAAAAATAAATATTATATAACTGATCACACTGTCGGGGCTTATTTCTGCGATAACTACCAGCTGCCTGTACATTATCCCTTACATAGCTTCCCGTCACTCATTATTTTTACGTCTATTTTGAATTTTACTCGAATACAAATACAAATACTTTTCCCCCCTCAACAAATACAAATACAGACACAAATACAGGCTGCTTTGCACACCCCAAGTGTATATATATATGTGTGTGTGTGTGTGTGTGTGTAATTTTTTTTTTTTTTTGGAAGTGAACATCCTTTAATATGCAAATGATTTATTGGCTAATAGCATGCAGTGCCTTGTGAAATTATTCATACCCCTTCATTTTTTTCACATTTTGTTATGTTGTTGCCTTTTGTTAAACTACTTTAAATTACTTTTTTTCCCACATCAGTCTACACTCCCTACTCCATAATGGCAAAGCAAAAAATAGGTTTTTAACATTTGTGCAAATTTATTAAAAATAAAAAACTGAAGAGATCCCGTTGCATAAGTATTCATACCGTTTTCTGGCACACACCTCTCAGAAAAGGTCTAACAGCTGAAAATGCATATCAGAGCAAAAACCAAGATAACTGCCTGTAGAGCTCAGTGACAGACTTGCGTTAAGGCAATGATCTAGAGAAGAGTTCAGAAACAAATCTGCTGCATTGAAGGTTGACAGAAGCATTCTCCATAATGGAAGACCATTGGAACAACTAGGACTCTAGAAAATGTCCAAGCTGACAGAGATGGAGAGGTAAAAGGTGAGGCAAAGAATGGCAGATAATTGTCAAATGCAGATGTGCAAAGATGGTCACATCAGATCCAAAAACACTTGAGGCTGTAAAGCTGCTTCAACTATGGACTGAGTTCAGGGTATGAATACTTATGCAATCTACTTATCTCAGTGGCTTATTTTTAATACATTTGTAAAATGTTTTGGCAAATCTGGTTTTTGCTTTTGCATTATTATGGTGTATGGAGTGTAAACTGATGTGGGGAAAAACTAATTTAAAGCAGTTTAACATAATGCTGCAACAAAACAAAATGTGACAAAAATTAAGTGGTATGAATACTTTTGCAAGGCACTGTACACACTGTTAACACTTGTTTAAATTTCTTGTTTGATTTTGTTGCCATATTAAATTAGATTTTCTTTTAATGCTTAATAAATCAGAAAATAAACACATTCACATGTTTTTAGGAATAAAATGATGTATAAATTAGGGCTGCAATAGTAGTTTAGCATTTGCGGCTGAAAACTACTGCGTGCGACTATGAAAAATATTTAGAAGCAGCAGTGCGAACGACCCGATCAGCATATTTGTGTTTACACTGAGGGGAGGATTTTTTTTTCTTCTTAAAAATCATGTACTGCACCTTTAAATAACATGCATTCTGGTTCATAAATGAACAATCTCTGCACTGCTGTTAATGCACATGCATGCTGCTGTTCTGATTGGCTGCTGCAGCCCATCTCTCTCTCTCTGTCTCTGTGTCTCTGTCTCTCGCCCCTCCTCCGCTGGCTCAGCTGGTCGGGCGGCTATTTGAGTGTTTATCAGCGGTGCAGGAGGAGGTAAGATGCTGTGCGATGTCTGTTCATGTGTGTTTGTGAATGTATGCGTGTTTGAATGACGTAGTGAAGATCTCATTTGTGTCTGTGAGGGTTATTGTAGCGTTGTTGTGCGTCTGCGTGAGCGGGATGATGAAGGTGTTCGGCGTGTCATTGTTCTGCAGTGCATTGTGAGCCGTATTGCAGCTGTAGGCGTTGTTCGCCCTCTATATCAGTCCTCTTCATCTTAAATTTGTTCTCCATTGTGAGTTGTTTCATTGTCGTACGTCACGTTCCTGTCGGCGCTGATGGTTTTCTCGCTGAGTCACGCTGATGCAGCAAATGTTTGTTCCGTTGGTTTAATCATTCATTTGATTGTCTTTTGGTGTATGTCTGTTTATTGTGTTCACATTCTGAACCTGATTTTATTTTTGTGCAACATACTGTAAAAGAAGTTTTTCAGGATAAAATCGGTTCAAAATGATCACGACTGTCAAGGTCCTAAAAGGACAAAAACTCCATACATCATAAATTGGTCCATACTTGGGTTTTTATTGTCAACCAAAACTAAAGCCATAAAAAAACATTGTCATTACTTGAAAAAAAAAAATTAAGTTCTGTTTAGATTTAATTGATTTTTCTTTTAGTTTTAGTAATTTAATACAGTTTTTATTAAACAATATAGTTTTTATTAATATTTTAGGTTTTATATAGTCATTTAATTAAAATTTAAAAGTTTTAGTTGTGTTTTTGTCCTTTTTTAATATAATAAATGTTAATTAAAAAAAAGATTTCTCATTTTCATTTAGTTTACTTTAAGGTAATAACTAAAACTAAAGAAATTAAAAAGTAAAACTTTATAAAAAATATATATATTATATATATATATATATATATATATATAGACATTAAAAATTAACAAAACTAAATTATTAAATCTAAAAGAATTAAGAAAATATAAAAATAGAATCTTATTTGTTTTTATATTTTAAAAGCTATGATATTCTATCAGTAATACAAAAATAACACTGGGATTTTATGGCTTAGTGAAGTAGATTGAGATTTTAATTTAGTCATTTTTAGTTTTTTATTAATTAGTATTATATAATAATAATTTTATTTCACTAGGTTTTTCACTTTTTCTTTCATAAGCGTG